>NW_027505369.1:0-197832 GCF_021521415.1 Bidens hawaiensis
ACTATTGGCCAGGCATGTACTTGGATGCGCTGAAAGAAATCCAAAAATGCAAGGCATGTCAGAGCTACGCGCCAAACACCATACGGCCAAAGAACAACTTGATTCCGGTGACCTCTGCATGGCCTTTCCACAAATGGGCCATTGATATTGTGGGGGCCCCCTGCCGCAAGCGCAAGGGCGAGTGAAATTTTTGGTAGTGGCGATAGACTATTTCACAAAATTGGTTGAGGCCCAAGCCACTAGCAAAAATCACAGCTGAGGCGATGAAGCAATTTATCTGAAGCCACATCATTTGCCGTTTTGGCCTTCCTATGGAAATTGTGAGCGACAATGGCAAACAATTCACTGACAGGAAGATATCCAGCTGGCTCAAAGAATTGCACATCAACCAAATCTTCACTTCGATCTACCACCCTCAAGGGAATGGCCAAGTGGAACGCGCAGATCAAAGTTTGTTAAATAGGCCTGAAGAAAAGGTTGGAGGGAGAATCCCATTCTTGGGTCGAAGAGTTACCTAATGTCCTGTGGGCGCACAGGACATTAAGCAAAACTAGCAATGGCGAATCCCCGTTCAGCCTAACCTATGGGACAGAGGCTATGATTCCAGCAGAAATTGGATGCCCAATCTAGGGTAATCATGATGAGCAAGACTGATAACGAGCGCGAAAGAAGATTGGACCTCAACTTGCTTGAAGGACGCAGAAAAGCGGCTATCATCAATGAAGCCAAATACAAGAAAAAGCTGGAAAAATATTATAATCAGCGCGTTAAAGAATGTCACTTCAAGAAAAATGATTTTGTCCTTCGAAACAATGAAGCTAGCCGCGCGATACCCCCCAGGAAAAATGTCCCCCAATTGGGAGGGACCTTATCAAATTTCAGAAGATTTGGGGAAGGGCGCGTACACTTTAAAAGATTTGAATGGAAAAAAGATACCGCGCGCGTGGAACGCGGCACAGCTTAGAAAATGCTTCATGTAAAAGTTCAAATATGTAATCAAGGCCTTTAAGCCATCATGAATGATGATTCGCGCTGTCTTTCAATATTTGTTTCTATTACCTTTGCATACATGTTTCACACTTCCTTTATTAATTTGGAGCAATATGACAACACTATATTGACTTCAAAACAAAATAAAACGAAGTAAAACATACATGCGCGAGCCTTAGCTCAAACGCGTTAACGAGTCTTAACTCTAAAACGTCAGGGCCTTAGCCCAAACCTACGAGCCTTAGCTCAAACACGTTAATGGGTCTTAACTCTAAAAACGTCAGGGCCTTAGCCCAAAACAAAGAGCCTTAGCTCAAAACACTCACAAACATCCATCTTACATCCCGCGCAGCCTGATCATAAAAAATCCTTAACACAACTAAGGCAAAGTACATGCCATATCATAGTTGTTAAGGTCTCAGGTCGAGGTCCGCGCGCGGAATCATAGTGGATATCTGAGTAGCACATGCTGACCATGTAATGGCTAAAACTCATACTTCCATATAAAAACCCGCGCGACAACGACGCGCAAAAAAGGAATTGAGAAAAGATATCGCGCATGTCAGCATAAACAAGATACTGCGAAACCACTTACAAAATAGGACTATGGTTAAGTGAATAATTTCCTTACAACCTTGTTCTTATTTTAACGTGCAAGCATATCTTATATCTATACAAGCAAACATGAAGAGATGAATGGAAATGCGCAAGATGTGAAAAAGGGAAAACAAGTTTCATTCCATAGCATTGAAATTTACAAGTATGATGAGTTACAAATTACAAGTATAAAAAATACAAAAAAAAAATTAGAAAGATGAAGGGCTTCTCAGGTCTCCACGTCGACGTCAGCCACTTCATCACCCTCATCATCTCCCGCAGCATCTGGCGCGGCCTGCTCCTCATCTCCGAACTGACCATAGTCAAGTTCTTCCTCCTCATTGGAGTCTTCTATCACGACGGTGTCAGGAGCAGATTCTTTCGCCGCGCCAGAGCTGCTAGCAGGGGCAACATCCCCCGCGCCACCATCATCGCCACCAGCCCTCTCAGCATTCATCGAGCAACTTCTTTAGCGCAGCCGAGGTCGGGCTGGTCAGCAAGCGCAGCAATCTGCAAATCAATAGAAAAAGTATTGAGTACAAAACACTTGGAAAATTAATCAAGAAAAACTCATTAAGGTCAAGGTACCTGAACAAGGATGGGGATGGGAGTGCTCATATACTTCTCCCCCCATCGCGGCCATGTCCGCGCAGGCGCGCGTCGCTCTTGTAAGGGTACTCGGATGGGTTCTTCCTTCAACATACCATATTCTTACCCATCCGTAAACCCTTCAGCTCGACCCACCAAGCGCGCTGGCAGCATTGCAGTCCATCACAAGGGCCTGAAACTCGCCAGAATATTTCATCGCCAAAGCGCAACGAGTCATGCCCTGTGAAACCAGCCATTGGCGATCCTGCGCGAGGCCAGCAACAGACGTCTCGAGGGCAGGAACCTGGGAGTTTAATAACTCCACAGTTTCCTTGGTCTTTTTTAGCTCCTCTCTATCAGACGCTGCTGCCAGCCAAAATTTCTTCTTTCTCCGCCTGCGCAGCATCAAGTGCTTCCTGGCTAGACGCTGCCCGTCGCCAGGGCCTCATCTCTATCGGCCTGCACGGCCGCCAAATACTTCTTCAGGCGCGCAACCTCGCTCTCCAGTGATGATTTTTCAGTGATATTCTGGACGATAGCTTGGTCACGCGCCTCCGCCTGCTGTTCCAAGACACGCACTCTCCGCGCGTACTTGGCAACTTCGGCCTCCGCCACCTGCTGCTTCTCCCGCGCAGCTTGGAGCTCATGCCCGCGCTTAATAAAGGCGGTGTTGGCACTTGCTCGGTTTTCGCTGAGCTCCGCCTGGAGTTTCTCAGCTCGTGCGCGAGCATCAGAAAGGTTCCAGGCAGCCACCTTAGCCTCTTGCTGGGCTGCCACAAGAGCATCGCGTACTTTAATATAATCGCGATGAAGCTCTTGGGAGGCAGCAAAGAAAGCTGACCCAGCGAAAATGTGATCGTTGAGCAAGTCAGCGCGGGTGCGCTCCCTCCCCTGATACCTCCTTTCAGTAGGAGGCACGGCATGAGCCCAGAAGTCCTCGCATACGCCCATGGATTGGAAGGAACTTTCTTCATTAATATTCCATCTCGGGCGATAAACGTGGTCACCTTCCTGCAAAACACAAGAAATGTTCTAAGTCATAAAAACATACTTATATGGAAGTACGCGCAGCGGAGCAACAAATTAAAACATACCTGCGGGGATGAAGCAGAAAAGTCAGCGCCAGCCCCACCAGAAGTCTGCGCTGCGAAGTCTTGTGGCATCGCAGGGCTGGCGCGGTCTCCAAGGAGTCCTCCAGCTTGAGCCCCCCTCATCCTCCTCATCTTCTTCAATAGGCCTCTTCTCCTGCGACCTGGAGGGCTCCAAACCAGTCTCGCGGGGAGGGCTGCGTGTAGGAGGAGGCGAGGCAGGTCTCGACGCCGCCAGTTCGGCGCGCAATACGGATTCCTGCTCCTTTGTAATCCCAATAAGGGGAGACTCAGCACTAGCAGGAGCAGGACCAGAACCAGCGGCGCCGCCAACGGCGCCAGGAGTGTCACCAGCAACTTGTACGCCCAGCTACAACTCCTATGAACCAAATCAACAAGGAAAACTTGGTTTATGACTGGATCCAAAAGAAAAAATTCAGAAGACAAATGTGCAAAACATACCTTGGCGCAATTCTGTTCGCGCGGCGAACATCGCCATAAAGTTCATTCTACCCTTCTCAGAGGGTAGAACGGGGGACTTCGAAGCAGACCCCGGCGCAGCCTCAGCACCTTGTGGCGCCTGCGACTGATCTGCAACCGTCGCCGGTCCTGCAAACATTCAAAGGAGCAAAGGTTTAATAATAATTCAATCAGATGAAGATAAGCAAAGTATACCTGTCGCAGGCGCGGCACTGCTTCTCTCTTCAGCCGCGCGAACGGAGGAGGTGACGCCACCATACCTCAAGTGGACAGGAGGTCTGCCCACTTTCACAGGCAGGGAAGCTAAAGAACCCATGGTGGTAAACACCTGGGTTTCCTTAGGTCCCTTCGTTTGAGCATGGGGATGAGCGACAGGGGTGTCATCTTTCTTTTGTCTCTTACTGCCCCCTGCGCCAGATTTCCCCTTAGCTTTGCGCTTTAGTAGGGGCGCCTCCTCTTCCTCCTCCTCCTCTTCCGCGAGCTCCAGCTCGTAGTTTTCGAGCGCATCTGCAAAAACAAACAACAGAACTGTTAATAAACTTTGGTATTCTAAAGGAATGAGCATAAGTGCGAAGGCTTACCAGGCGCGTCGCCATCAAAGTCAAATTCCAGATCCACTGGGATGAACATGTCATCGAAGCGATCTGGGAAACCAACCTCCCCAGCGCCAAGCGCGACGGAGCCACCCTCCACTTGATCATCATAAGCGGCGTGGATATAATCCTTGGTGACTGCGCAAAAACAAGTCAAGTGATATCAGAAAAAGAATTATGTTCGCGCAGAAAAAGAAATAAAGCAATAAACTTACACAACCCGTCGACTTGGATAACGGGCTCAAGCGAGCTGTCCGCCCACCTCTTGCTCATACCAACCCCCACCAGCGCCTCCTCACGAATGCTCTTGGCGGGGGATGGTTCAGTGGACAGCTTCTTAACCCAGGCGCCAGTTGGGTTCTTGAGGACACCCACATCCGCAGGCGCAGAAGAGATGGAGCGCATGGTCATACGGATGGGTATCACACCAGCCCTAATGTAGAAGAACCTCTCAGACCAGTCATGAAGGCTCTTGAATGAAACAGTGGAGCACTTCACCTTCTGACTGCGAGGAATAAAAGAGAACCAATTGTCTTGGATCTTGGCCTTATAAAAATACTGAAAGCGCCGAGGGGTAGGCTCCTCGCGCTGGGATTTGCACATGAACTCAAAGTGAGTCATGCGCACAAGTCCAAAAGGATGGACTTGGGATATATGAATCCCATAGAACTGCAGCAGTGCACCCACAAACCTTGTCATCGGGAGACGAAGGTTGCAGTGGGTGAAAAAATGGCTATATAAGGATATATAACCGGCAGGCGGGTCCGCCGCCGATTGCCCGGCCTCAGGCAACATGCAGCCAAACAGGGTGGGAAAGCCCTGAGAGGCGATAAGGCTGTCAAGATCAGCCTGCCTCAATTTGC
Organism: Bidens hawaiensis; assembly: GCF_021521415.1. Lineage (NCBI taxonomy): Eukaryota > Viridiplantae > Streptophyta > Magnoliopsida > Asterales > Asteraceae > Bidens > Bidens hawaiensis. The sequence goes on from NW_027505369.1 coordinate 5,200, forward strand.
AGGGGATTTCATTCCACCTCCTCACCACCTTGGTCATCCTTACCTCCTCCGATGAGCCCTCAGCAACCTTCTTCCCCTTGCCTTTCTTCTTCAACGTCGACATCACTACGGATTTAACGCGGCGTTTTCGGGAGACGATTGAGGTGATCGACAGGTTCGACGAGTCCGAGCTATCAGACATACAACTGACAAATCTAACGGAAACTTCTGCAGAACAGATATTTCAGAAGACAAAGAAAGAAAAACTCAGAAGAGAAAACAAGAAGATGAAGGATAAAGAACTCCAAGGGCTGGCTTTTATAGGCCGAGGAGAGAGAAATTTGGGTGCTGAACGGACTTCACGCGCCCCCACTCGCAGGTATAAGCCAACGCGAGCGCGACACGTGTCCCTGACAACTGTGTGAGAGGACACGAAAAGAAAAATACGGCGGGTGCCAGAGTTCACGCGCCCCCACTCGCAGGTCTTGGCCAACACGAGCGCGACACGTGTCCCTGACAGCTTGTGAGGGGACACGAAAGGCAACTGTAGCATCTCGAGCACACGAAATGTCTGACACGTCTCCATCACTGACCCACGTCAGCAACCGTCACGTACACAGACGATTCGTTTTCAACCAAATGGATAGAACTTCGCGCAACGATGGAAACAACCAAGAAAACGACAAAACCCCTTTTAAAAGACCAAATCAGTAAGTCTAATATCTATCTTACCGCGCTCGCGCGAGATAAGACACACATTAGACTGGGGGGGCTTGAAGAGGTATGTACCCGCCTCAACATCGAGCGGGGCGGGTCAACCCACAAGATATATACAAGACATTAGAAATCAAAGATATTATCAAGGCACAAAGCCAAAACTTATGCTCAAGCATCACATGCTTGCACATATCACATATGCTCAAACATCACATATGCTCACGCATCACATGTGCTCATGCATCACATATGCTCGCGCGTATCACATGCTCACGCATCATATATGCTTATGCATATCACATCGTGCGTGGCGCATCCGCGCGCGGCGCATATCACATGCTCGCGCATCATACGTGCCCACCCATATCACAGTTGCGCATGGCGCAGCTGCGCGTGGGGCATCCGCGCGTGACGCGTATTACATGCTTGTGCGTATCGCATCTGCGCGTGAGAATAAAGAGAAGACCTCGCGCATCCTCAGGATGGGCGCATATCACACATGCACATAATCAACCTTGTCCTTATCCAAATCAGGATTAGGGCAACCTTGATTATGCACGTCAGACAACCTTCCAGAAGGCATCTTTTTAAGGAATAAGGATATGCTGATGTTGACAGCTGCTAAATGAAAGTTGGACAGCTCAGCATGACTCATGGGTTACCACGTGATTATAACCAATGAAAAAGCACCAGGTGTCTCCAGGGACACGTGGCGCAAATCGATTGGAGGAGGCCAACAAAACCCTAATTTGGTCTCAGCTCAATCAGTGGAAACCCTAGCACTATAAATACATCATAACGTACACAGTTACAGACACACATTGATTCACATTGAAGCATATTCAATTACATTCACTGACAGGCAGCCCTAGTCAGTTACTTTCTCATACACAGAGAGACAATCGGAATAATCATACAGAGTAACATACAGTATTCAACTATTAAGCAATACTCTCCCAATTCCCTTACTCTCACATTATTATCTTCTCCTACACATACTTATTCTCACGCCGGAGGGTTACCCTAAAGAGGACCCCTCTGTCCCTTTCTGAGGGGTAAGTAACGGCGCTGTTCGTTTTGTAGGTGGAAGAACATTGATCCAGACGAACCATCGGTGAAATAGTACAATCAAAACCCGAGGAAAGTAGATCTGCTACCAGTGAGTAGATCCACGTTTCTTCACACTAGGTTAGTAAAAAACTAATTGTAGACAAAAAAAATGTTTTTAGAGTATAAACGAGTCATGCCACCCAACACTTGAATTTGTCTAGACCAAACCTGATACAATTTATGTAATAAAGAAGGCGATCATCTTTGAAATTTTTGTCATGCTTATATAATCATCGACTCGTCTTCATTTTCGGTTGGTAAGGCATTCTCCATGCCCTCTCCCGCAGAGCCTTTGATATGGGTGGCGATCCACCATCATGCTCATCCGTGGGCTGGCTATTTTCGGTGCAAAGAAGTGGATCGGGTGTTACCATGGTCATTTGTCGTTGGTGAACGCGTCCACTTGCAACTCTACTTCTTGGTGTGAGACTTCTTTGTCTTCAAATTTTAATGTTGGCTCTCCAAATATCAATGCTTCTAGTTCTTCAAGATCAACAACAGGGTCGAACTGTTCTTCATTCACTTCCATGGGTGGTATTGCTGACAACTCATCTCTAAACTCGTCCTTTCATGATGGAACGACACAAATAGAAGGTGGAGCTTTGGTGGTACTTTGTGTGTTTTGCATTTCTCGCACCTCTTTTGATATCTTAACATCCTTGTTCTCGACAAATCGACGAGGATAGGGAATCCTTGGCATGTATGCTCTCACTGGTGTCTGGACTCGTGTTATGCTTGTGGGCTTCTCCTTAATTTCATCTCATCCATGATAATCTCTGGTGCGAGAGTTTGCTCCGACACGGCAATGGATGAGGATTGGGGTGTTTCAACTTCATCTGCATCATCTACATGCATGCTGTGATTTATGTTGGGAGACAAACTTTCGCATTCCCGTTGAAGTTTAGCACAAATTTCATTGATTAAAATGCCTTGTGCTTCTACTCTACGGAGTTGTTCCTCATATTTACGATTATCACCTTTTGGACGCATAGTTGTCAGGCGCTCCATATTTTGCATGTGTTCTTCCTGCCTTGAAATCATGCCATTGTGTAACATATTCTCGAAAGGAAGGGCTAAGCTGGAGTTGGGGAGGAGGTACGTCATGATCATTGTATGGTTGTGAATTAAAGTACGATTCTTCATGGTAATTTGTGGGATACCCCGGTGATTAATAATAACAATCTTGTGTGTGATGGGCTCACCACAAATCTCAAACAAAACTTCCATTAATAATTTCCATGATCATAATGGTGTCCTTCGCAATAGTTCCTGTAGTAGCACTCCGTGGGATATATTGTAACATCACAAAAAATTTGGTCCAATTTTGACAAGTTAATAAAGATGATAGACTAAAAATAATCTTAACATAAGTGATGGGAAAAATAAGATAAAGAAATGGAAGCTTTTGATACTAAGGAAATAAAGAAGAAAAACTCCATCCCACATGGAAAGTGGGAAAAAAAATAAAACACTTTATAAGGATTGAAATTCCCATAATAATGTTCTTATGTGGCTAACCACTCTTAGTGGTCCTAGCGGAGGGTGCGAAGCACCCGGCGCAATGTGGCGCTTTGATGGTACACTTTGCACTTCTTTGGATGATGGAACGAAATCAAGGCATGGCGAGTTACCAAAAGACCAGGGACTAAAAATGTACAGATTTGAAATTTTGCACCTTCACGTGAGGCGAAGAATTTTGGGTATTGCATCTTCGCGCGACGTGAAGTGGCGATAAAGTAACTCCATCGTTGAACGACATGTGGTGACACGTCACGGGACACGTGTCACCACGTGCGTGGCAAGCCGTGATGACACGTGGCAAGCCTACCTGCCAATTCATCAAACCTATTGGTCTACTTCGCGCGACACGAAGATGTCATATTTTTGCCTATAAATAGCCGGCCATGGGGGATTTCTCATTCATCCCTCACACCCAAATCACACACACAACCTCGATATTCGTGCCACAACCCCGACATGCCGATATTCCGATGATTGTGGTCTTGAAGTGCGTGTTAGAACTCTACCTAATTGCTCTCTCGACTTTCCACCGCCAAGTAGAAGTACTGCCCGAGTAAAGCCATACAAGGTGGGGGGTTTTGCCAGATTATTATATTATAAATGGCTTACACCCTAGTCGGAGATATAACCCGCACCTTGATCATATAATAAAGTGAAATATAAATTTCATAAGTCGAGATTATAGATGAAATATTATTTCTCTATTATATATAAAGATTTTTATAAATATTTTTTATGATAGAAGAAACTTAAAATATACGTTTCTTTATGAAAAAGAAACCTAGTTTATAAATGATTAACAAAAAGAAAGGACTAGAGGTCCTTATACTTTATAAAGAAATAAATGTCAAAGTAAAGGTTATGCAAGCGGACTAAAGGTCTGAAGCTAGATCGTTGATCTAGTATTTATAAAACGTTATTCGCGTACTATAGGTCCGAGGTAACAAGACAATACAAATCAGTGAGAAAAACCGAACAAGAAGAAAGGTAAATATGTCAAACTTTTATAACTTTTATAAAACAAGTCCTTAAATGTTTGCATGGGATTATGTATCCCTAAAACTTTATAAACAAAGGTAATCGCCGACCCTCAGGCTATTGTATACGTTTGTTTGGATCCTTACGTATGTGGGTAGACGGTGGACACACCGCACCACACTTGGTAATGCCTCTACCACGTTGGGCCGGACCTAATTAATGTCCGAGAGGGGATTATCTCGTGTATATTGGTAGTTGCTAAGTCCTCGATGCTGCGGTATCGCTGAGCGGTTTCGAGTAGAACTGGATGTTTATAATAGTAAATTTGACTATTCAAAACTTGGTTATTCCTAAGCCACGATGGGCCGGGTCATAAAATACCCGAGGGGATTACTAAGTATTAAAATATTTTGTGTCAGCGCGTTCACCAGCATGTGTTGCTTACGTATTTTTTTATAAACTGTTTTACAGGTAATGAGGAATAGGTGATTGGAGATGGTGACTAGCCATTAGACGATCTGATGGCTCATATGAAGATTTTGATATTAAAATAATGTAAAATATGGTTTTGTCATCCAAACACTTTTGTACCAACGAACGGGTGTTTAAATGCCGTATTTTGAATATAATAATATTTTAAGCAAGTCTTCCGCTTTACAACCTTATACTCTGATATATTTTCAAAACAGGTACCAACTTTGGGTCACACGCCTAAGCCTTAGAGTCGAGGTGTGACATATATTGCAAAGAATACTTAAACAAATCGGATCACTAGAACAAGATAAATATAAAATATAAAATAAAAAGAATTTTTTTAAGATAGAAAACGACTAAATCATTAACTTCGATCTTTATTGAAATCACCGTGTCCTCGGCAACAATGCCAGAAACTTGATGTGTTTGTGAGGGTGTATAAAATGTTGATTGGTTTCCACACAAGAATGTGTTTTAAATTTATAAAAATGATTTCTTCTAAGACTAAATCACACACAAATAGGCAAGTGTACCTATCGTATATGTAGAATAGTATTGGTAAGAATCAAGTATCGATCCATGGACACTGAGTAGTTCCAATGATAAATCTTTGTTAATAAGTTAACCGGAAGTAATAATCATTAAAGGTTATTTTTAAACTAATTCTTTGTTAAATTAAAGTAAATTAAAGTAGGTGAACAAATAGACGGATTTTAGACAAGAAAATCAATATATGATGGTTACCATCTAAATCAATAATCCAATTAACTCTTCTTTAATTATTAATATTATGAATATGTGATTAACTTTGTTTAAGAATATAAGATAGAATAATCTCTCATTCCTAAGCGAATTACCTTATGATTTAAAAAAAAAAGTAGAATGCATAGCTTCTTGTCTACCACGGAAACGTCAATTTAATTAAGCAAGCAATTTTAGTGAAGTATAAAGATTAGGATTGACTTCGATTTCTCAAACACCAATCCTAACAACTTTTAGGGAATTATAGTTAGTCAACAACCCCCATTGTTTAATTTAAGTAGATTATAATTGCGCATTCCTTTAACATATGATTTCTCAAACACCAATCCTAACGACTTTTAGGGAATTATAGTTAGTCAACAGCCCCATTGTTTAATTTAAGTAGATTATAATTACGCATTCCTTTAACATATGATTTTTTTAACTAGCATGACACCTAATCAATCGTACTTATAATTACCCGATAAATACCGAACGGGTTTCGGATGGGCTTTAATATTCGGGTATGGGTTTGGGAATACCTAAACTCGTCCCAAACCCAGCCCACTGCTTTGCCACCCCTAGTTTCAATTCGGGACCGTTTTTGGGTCAAAAGGGGTTTTGAATGGGAATGGATTTCTGGTCTGCATGAGTTTCGGGTCAGGACGAGTTTCGAATATGCATGGGTTTTGGGTTTGGCCAAAACCCGTTCCGATCCGAATAAAGCACAAATATTACATTTCTTTATGTTTTGTTTTGCTTATCACATCTCATTTTCCATCTCAATCTCTATCTTACTCATAAAAACATATATATATTTTTTTTCTATTTCTTAGATATGCACACATATTTATAGAGATGGTGAATAATGTCTCTGTATTAGATAACTAGTTTGAGGGCTCCACAACCCCATCCCCCCGGGTGTTACGGGGGTTTATTGTTTTTTATTTTTAATCATCTTGCTATTTATATTTTTCAATGATTTATTTTTTTTATTTATTACGTATAAAGATTAGCTTATTGCGTTCATTTTACTTTTTAACGTTTGGGCTCTTTCAATTGAGTTGTGTAAGTTTTTTAAATTTTTAACGAACGAATATAAATGAGCATGAACATGATTTTTTTTTAAACGAACAAACATGAACACAAATATTTGTCTTATCAAAAATGGGTGGTTGAAGTAGGGACGATGGTGGTTGATGCATGATATGGGAGGTTGACGATAGTGGGTGGTAATCGAAAATTAACTAGCGATGTAAAGAATAGACTGACGACAGAGAATATGAAGATGAGAGAAATTAAATCAGGGTTTGATGATGAAAGAGTTTCATAAAATAAATAAGATGTTATAACCCGTTTAAGGGTTATCCGAGTTTGGTGAGACCTATGACTCGCGAAAATTTTTGTTTGATGATTAAGGTGTTATTTCACAAATAAATCAGATGTTTTAACCCGTTTAAGGGCTATCCAGATTTGGTAAGACCCATGATCGGCAAAAATTATTGTTTGATTATGAAATGGCTTCACAAATAAATGAGATATAATAACTCATTTAATTCTCACCAAACCCCCGAATTCGGGCTAAATGCATGAGAAACCTCAAATTACAAATCAAGCAATTTTGTGACTTGAAAAGGGTGTGGGGTGCAACCAGAGATTGACGCATATGATTTTTTAATAGGCATTTATATAGATAGATCACTATTTTATAAAACTCTAATTTCGGAGATACATATGAAAATTCTAATTATCTAATATATATAATTGTGAAGTTTGGTGCCGCAAAGCCTTTATTGGGCCACTTTACGGCATCCTACTGGTAGTATTTTTTTTGTTTTTTTTAAGTTTGGGCCCGTAATAAACGTAATGAAAATCTGCCGATTGTAAATTTTGTTTTTGTTTTAGCTACGATATCGTGTCTAACGCCACGGAAACCGACCGAATTCGTGTAGACTCGCCGCGTTTTGCTTTAGTTCCAGTACCGTAATGAAAACTAGCCGAATGCTGATTTTTGTTTTTTGTTCTGGTACTGTAACGAACATGATGAAAACTGACTGATTTCGCGTAAACTCAACCGCCTCAATGCCAGGGATCGATAATGGTCGGGTTTTACCAACGATTGAGTTTTACCGACTGACGCCACGCCATTGGTCCACCCCAATTTATATATATATATATATATATATATATATATATTTGTTTGTTTTATTTTTGCCTTAGTTTCGATACAATAATGCACGTAACCGAAACCAACCGAATTCACGTTAACTTACTGTATTAACGTTTGGATTTTACCACCGCCCGGGTTTTACGGACCTACCTGACGTAACGCGCCGGGTTGATTTACAAAATAGACTAAATCTCTAAAGTTTGAAAATAGAGATGGAAGAGGAGATTCCACTGTGAACGCTTTAACAAATCAATACACATTTTCATACTTGTATTTTGGTCTACTAAATTTAGACAATGGGTCAAAACGGACTACTATCATAAACTTGATTACTTAAAACGGGTCTAACCACTCGTTGGCACCATTTCCGCCACCATCGTCATCAACATCATCATTGTCAATCATCGTCACTGTAACTACTGTTGCATTCATCTCAACTAATATCGTTGTTGCCTCCATCACCACCCACGCACCCATGACACCACCTTGTCGTTGTCGTTGCCCCCTCTGCATCATGACGCCAAGTCGATAAAGTCATGACGCCAAGTCGATAAAGTTATTATTGTTATCAGTAATAATGTATATATCTAATAAAATTATCTAAAAAGACTATAAATCACTAAAATAATTTGTTCTCAGTTTTTATTTCAATCGAAGCATCTTGAAGAAAAAGGTGTTTCAAACCAATGTGGAAGTTAGAACCACTCTTTTTAACTTAATGTCGTGTTTTATTAAATGTAGGTGGCCTATTTTATCAAAACAACGTGGAATGAAAAGTCAAAGTATAGCAAAGGTCAACATCACCCTTGTATTATATAACAAAACTAGGTTATTGAACTATGCACCACACAGGTATAAATATAGAAATCGTCAAGTAAACACCCATATAATTTCAAACTGCATGTTATTTTTTAATATGTTTTTCGGCCAGAAACATGATTTTTAAACGCAATTCATATTCATACGCAAACAAAGTACTGAAATACATAAACTTACAAAGAATGAGTTTACATAGTAGAATGTTTACAAAGAAAATTTAAAACTTTAAAACATAAACTATATATGCTTTAAAAAATAATATTAATAAAAAACAAACAAACTCCACTAACATTAGTCTGAAAAGCAAGCAAATCATAAAATAAGCATCAAAGAAAGATTCCCGATAAGCATCCAAGAATTATTCGGGTTTTTTTTCTTTGTGGACCGAACATAGTTGATGACATGAACATTAACACACTAATCAAACAAACATAGTGACTAAACTGGTACCCTTTTAAAATGACTCATTTTGACCTGAGCTAAAACAAATCGAAACATTTATAAAATGACCCATTTCCATTAATGAAAATTAACATAACACACTTGAAGACTAAAAAAATAAAGGGTGACACATACAATTTTCTTAGCTTTTGAACTCATTTCTATCATATGCGGATTCATTATTACTGGTTATGAAGATAAAAACATATATATATGATTAATACACTAATCTAACAAACATGGTGACTAAACTGGTACCTTTTTAAAATGACTCATTTCGACCTGAGCCAAAACAAATCGAAACATTTCTAAAATGACCCATCTTCATATATGAAAAATTAAAATAACACACTTGAAGACTAAGAAAAATGACGGGTAACACATACAATGTTCTTAACTTTTGAAATCATTTTTATCAAATGCGAATTCATTATTACTGGTTGTGAAGATAAAAAAATATATATATGAAGCTTCAATGACTTCAACCCACTTGAAAGTTAAAACTTATGTGAAAATTTCACTTAATTTGTGAACCCTCCATATTTTTTCATTTTTTAGTAGACACTAAACAAACTAAATGCAAATTGAAACGAAACTAAATTGAAAAAAAACAAAAACAAAAACAAAATCGAAAACCTAAATAAAACTAAAACAAAAACTAAAGTGAAGCTAAAAAACTAAAACGATAAATCTAATACCGAACAAAAAAAAACTGTAAAACCAAAACGAAAAACTGAATAAAGTTAAAGCATCTAAAACGAAATTAAAAAAAAAGCAAAATCGAACTGAAACGAAACAAATTTAAAATCGAACAAAAACCAAAAACCGAAATGAAACCAAAATAAAAAATAACTATCATGAAACTTTGAAAAAAAAAACCAAACTCGTTAAGGAAAACATGTACCAATAGTATAGTAGATTAAAATATGTTGAACGTAATTAAGTTAAATGTAGTTTAATTTAATTTTGAATTACTTTATTAATAAGAAATCATAAGAATAAATGTTATTTATGAAAAAAAATTATTGTTTTAAATTTTAATAGTATAGTAGATTTCATATTAAAATAAAACCTCTTACTTTATAGCAGTTTAAATACTTAGGGGGTGTTTGGCTGAGCTTTTTAAATTGTTTTTTTGCTGATTTGCTTTTTGAAAAGCAGAAATAACTTTTAAAAAGCTCCAATTTAAAGCTTTTGGATGAGCTTTGTCAAACACATTTTGTTTTTCAACAAGCAAACAAACAAACAAGAAAGTTATAAAAGCTCACCCAAACACCCCCTTAATGTCACGTTGTACCCTAATGAAAGTCGTTTTATCAAATTAAAACTAAATTATATCAATTAAACAATATAATAATTCTAGATTCACTTCTATTTGATAAACAATATACTATTTTAGTAGACAATATCGACTTTCGAAAATAACTACACAAGTTTGTTTGCAATGTTTAAGTTGATTCAATCTACTTGAGGGAAATCTAACTTTACTAATAAATAAGATGATATAGCAATCTCATATTCATTCTTGTTTTAATCTCTCTTCTCATTTGTTTTATTTATCCATGGGTTATGGGCAAAACTATTTTGTTAAATGGGTTATAATTTTCTTTCTAATATTTCATCTCATTCATATCTATCCATGGGTCAAGGGTCAAAATAATTTTGGTAAAAAGGTTATAATTTCCTTTATAATTTTCTAATTCCTCATCTTATTTATCCAACATATCCATTGGTCATGGGTCAAAACATTTTTGAGAAATGGGTTATAATTTCCCTTCTAATTTTCTAACATCTCATCTCATTCATTATAGTTATCCAAACGTAATGAGTCTAACAAATTTTACAAATGTTATATATTGTTGTAAACTTGTAAGTGTTCATCTCATTCTAATTTCTAAATTTAAGATTATAGACTTCTTATTATTTGTAGTATATATTTTATTTTCTTCTTACTTTCAATTTTGTTCATTTATTTCGAAAAAAAAACATACCTTATTTATTTTATTATTTAACAAATCCCGTGTAATACACGGGTGGTTCAAAAGCTAGTTATTAATAGATGAATAGCGTGTGGTTAAAACAATATTTGGACAAGAAAAAAATGGATCCATAGATATTTTGTAGATATGCCCGTGTGTTTTAGTGAAAATATCTGAATTGAAGGGAAAGTTTTGTAGCACATTGATAAACCTCTTGATCTTGACAGTTTATTAGATTATTGAGAAAGTTATGGAGTTTTTAGTAAATAAAAGGATGTGAAAGGTTTCAGACAAATTAGTCCCTATTTTATACCTTTTTACCTCATATATATATAACTTCTTATTTCCGTTACAACAATACATTTAATCAATAATTTAAAACCGGTACATATCGACCGGTTAAACCAGTTATACTGGATTTTGTATAGTAAACCGGTAATTTGAGCCCAATAATTTAGGGTGGTTGGTTTGAGCATTGAACAACGGGTTTTTATTAAAATACCGACCGGCAAACCGGTTTTAAGCCAAGAGCATTTAGGTAATTAGGGACTCATATTTTATAAAATTAACCTTCGTGGATGGCGATTAGAAGTAAAGCATTTAACCTAGCGATTGAAAGTTGAAGCGACCATTCCAGTTAACCTGCTATTAGTCCATTGCTGCTATAAGTCGATTATGAGTTAACTTTTGAATTATTTTTTATTATGAAATCATAGACTTTTGAATTACCTTTTGAGTTGAAGTTGTCATTATATAAAATTACAGGGTAAAGTAGTTAACCCAGTACATGTTAAAAATTTTAAAACACTCTTTTTAATTGATTTGAACCATTAATCAAACATGATGGTTGATAAAAGTTTTTTAAAACTTGTTCATTTAAATGAGTTTTTAGGGTACCTCCCCACACACACGTACATAAATTATGCATATACACACATATATTAATTAATATGTAAAGATAAAGATAACTAATTATATATGTATTCATATATGTCAACGGCGCGCGGGGGGTGGGGGGGGGGGTGGGGGGGTTGAGTGAACCTTACAAAGCAATGAATCATCACAAACTCTATAATAAAGTGGTATAAACCGTATAATGTTTAGTAATATAAATGTTTTCATTCTTGAAAAACATTATTTCTTAAATATACGCTTACAAAGTGACAATATCAAATCCTTTTTTTTTCCTTTATCAACAGTCAACAGTTAAAAATTCATATGAGGGAATCTTAAGTATTAATTAAGAACTAAAACTATCGGGTATATACTGGCTAGTTAATTTTAGTCTAGTGGATTAATAGTTTTCTTTCTTTGCTTACAATACAAGTTACTTAAAATTCTTAATTCTCTATAATAAATTTGATTTTTAAGGAAGATCGGGAGGGTGACGTTTCCTTGAACGAATTTTATAGTAATCTATCTATTCTAATAAAGTAAAATAAATGTGGACACTTGTCATGTTTTGATTAATTCTCACAATTTTTTTTCCTCCAAAACTAATATACCCTAATATATGTAATAAATCAATAATTATTTACTTTCCTTTTACACAATATTTATATCATATCTATATATATATATATATATAAATATTAACATATTATTTTACTATATATTTCAAAATACTTGGTAAAATCCAAAAATCAACAACAAATCATGTTTCCCAGATGAAAATTGTTTCGGGTTTTTTGTGGAAGTTAAATTTGATTTTATGGGTCAGAAGTTGGTAAATAGATTGTTTGGTACAAGTTAACTATATTTAGGTCAAAAATGAAAATTTTGAGTATTTTTAAAAGTTTGAGAATGTAAAATAGATTTATCGTCAAAGTTGTTATGAGTTTAAAGTGTTGACTTTAAAATGCCAAAAGTATGAAAGTTAGAATTTTAAACATGATTTGGGTTTCAAGTTTATTTTAAGGGCATTTTTTGAAATAATCAAAAGGTTCGAGATTTGGTAAATTGATTATTTTTCCCTCAACTATTAAAATTTAAGAAAAGATTGCGAACACTTTCGACATGCCACCTCATGCTTATCAATGCTTCTAACTTTTATCAAATTTAAAATATTTATGTCAACATTAATTTTTCCTTCAATGGTGATCAGAACGTTCAATGGCAAGCATGTCATGCAAAACTATGCTCAAATGAAATAAAATATTCACAAAATTGAATGGGTTAACATATTATTTTTTATGTTGTCATTATGACTAAATCGAGAAGCCCTTTAAAACTTATTAAAATCTTTTTTATGGTGTAGCTCAGAAAAACATAGTTCTTGAAAAACATCAATTGCTACAAATTAATATCCTACTTTCCTTTGATGAGTGGTAAATTGATAAATATATCAATAAAGGTAACGTCTCTTTTGTATTTAGGCTGAATGGTTAGAGCTACTATCGTATGAAAAGTCTTATTTTCGAAATTGGTTCATAATCAAAATTATTTCAATTATACATATATGACACCAAGAATGAATTTTTCAATAGAAAGAAGCATTCTCGGGTACGATTTTGTACAGACATTTTTTTTATTAAGCTCATTTAAAATAAATCATTTTGTGATATAAATAAAATAAATTTATGTACACATTTTATAGTTACAAGCATAGATGTAATACATTTTTTTTTATATACGCTATGTAATTATTTGTTTTACTTATAATTTTATAATTTGAATTATCCCGTGTGTAACACGGGCTCTAAAACTAATTATTTAATAATTAAACATGATTTTTTCTGGGAAGAATGAATACAGGGAAGGAGTGGACTTTCTATTATGTTATTTGATTTCTGTCGGCATATACATCGGAACTTTGAGCTCTATTAATTTTTTTTTTTTGAAAATTGACTTTCATTAAAAAAAGACACAACCAACGACTATCACCAAGACGGAGAAAGACGCTGAAATCCAAAAACCAAAACCAACAATCACGTTACATCAAATAAACACCAATTTTTCCAATCCACCACCCCTATCTTAGATCTATTTTTGTACCAAAGAAAACCAAAAGATTTTATATCCGCAACCATTTCTGCCACGTTAGTGCTCTTGCCCGAAAAAATCTTTTCATTCCTAGCCCGCCAAATCCTCCAACAAGTAATGATGACAATTCCATGAATAATCAACCTTTTATTCCCCATCGCACCACAAACCTTATGCACTTCCACCAAATCATTGACATGAAAAACAAATAGTCTAGGGATGTTGCACCATGAACCAATCGCATTCCAAACGGCCATAGAAATGGAACACCCGGTTAACAAGTGCTCGAGCGATTCCTCATTACTCTCACATAAAGCGCAACTATGATCATCACAATACAAATGACGTCTAGCTAAAGCCTGCTTGGTTGGAAGGCTATCCTGAACGGCCCTCCACATAAAAATATTACATTTTTTCGGGACCCAATCGCTCCATTGGAAACTGGAACTCCCAGCGTCCACAACGGACCGCACCATCCATCTTTTAATCGCCGAAACCTCAAACTCTTTGCAGCTACCAACCGCCCAAGACCATGAATCTTCACGGTCAACCATCACCACCCCTTGAAGGAGATCTTCCAACTCCTGCTTCTCGCTGACCTCCTGATGGGAGCAAGGAGCTCTAAGCCAATCCCACACAATGCGACGAGAAGATCCAGTGACCACCAACCGATCAGCTAACAAGACATTTTTATGTTTTTCTACCGCATATAAGGACGGATACTTGTCCATAACCGGCGCCGAACCCAACCACAAATCCGTCCAAAACCTAACTTGGCGACCATTCCCGACTGTGGCCCGGATCACTCTATTAAAACCCACACCATCAACCTTAAATTTGTTCCAGAACATAACACAATTCTTCCAAACCCCGGGAACCCCATTATTAACCGGAGCAAGCCCCCAACAGCGCGAGGTCCCGTGAATAGACAACACTACTCTTCTCCACATCGCGTGCTGGTCATTTAGAAATCTCCCAAGCCATTTAGTAATCAGCGCTTGATTATTAACCTCTAAACGAGCGATACCTAAACCCCCTTCTTTTATAGGTTTGGTGACTACCTCCCAAGCCACCCAAGACATCTTCCTCACTTCATCCGAACCTCCCCATAAGAACCTTCTCATCAAAGCTTCTAAATCATTGGTAACCTTCTTGGGTGCCTTAAAAAGCGAAAAATAATAAGTGGGAAGACTATCCAGCACCGATTTAATAAGGGTTAACCGACCAGCAATAGATAACGAATTAACTTTCCATTTAGAAAGCCTCTTCTTGAACTTGGACACAACCGGTTCCCAATTAACCACCCTATTCATGTTAGCTCCAACCATAATCCCAAGATAAGTAAACGGGATTCTACCCGGCTTACAACCCATGAAACCGGCTTGGATATCGATCTCACCATCTTCTACACCTACTCCAAATAACACTGATTTATGGAGATTAATCTTTAGCCCCGAACACAAGTAAAATATGCGAAGAATACGTTTCAAGTTATCAAAATTAAAAGAAGACCACTCTCCCATAATCATAGCATCATCCGCATAAAAGAGATGGGATAAAGTAGGACCTTCGTTAGGAAGAGTAATACCATGAAACGCACCTATATCACAGGCTTGTTTCAACATACCTGAAAAAGCCTCCATCATAATAATAAAAAGAAAAGGCGATAGCGGGTCACCTTGACGAATGCCTTTATGACATCCAAATTCGAAAGTAGGAGATCCATTAACAAGAACAGACGATCTGCTCGCCAACAAGATACCACTAATCCAATCGCACCAGACCGAAGGAAAACCCATCTGAGAAAGAACCGACAACAAGAACTCCCAATTCACATTATCAAAGGCTTTATCGAAGTCAATCTTGAACATAAAAATTCTTCTTTCCCTCTTTTTAGCCCAAGCAATAACCTCACTAGCCACCAAAGGGCCATCAAGAATATATCTCCCGGATAAGAAAGCCGACTGATGCTCTGAGACAATCTTATTCATAACCGTTTTGAGTCGATTCACTAACACCTTCGACACAGTCTTTAAGATACAACCAATGAGACTTATCGGTCTAAAATCCCCCAAAGAAGACGGATTGTTTACCTTAGGAATTAAGGTGATAAAAGACGAACCAACCCCCGAGCAAAAACTTTTAACCTTATGAAAATGATCAAGAATATCCACAAAATCCTTCTCGAACAACTCCCAAAAAAACCGAATGAACCTAAAATTAAAACCATCCGGCCCAGGAGCTTTGTCACCACCGCAATCAAAAACCGCCTTCTTGATCTCATGCACGGAAAAATCATTGATCAAAAAATCCGCCTCCACCGAAGACAAGACCGAAAACCCATATCCAATCAACCGAGGCCGGAGTGTAATAGATTCTTTAAACTTACCATCAAAGAATCGCAAAACTTCCTTTTTAATGAGAACCGGGTTTGTTTCCCACGCCCCATTCACTTCCAAACCCGGAAAATAATTTGAAACTTTACGTTTATTAATAAAACCGTGAAAAAATCGAGAATTTTCGTCTCCATGAATCGCCCAATTACAACGAGCCTTTTGCTTCAAATCCCGGTAGTAATGATTATCCAACTCGCCTAGCCGTCTTTTAATTTCGCTTAAAGACCATGTCTCTACTTCCAACAAATCCCGGACCTCCAAGGTTTGGTCCAAGTCCCGCAACTCTTGCTCCAATAAAACCCTTTCCTCCTTTTCTTTGGCTTTACAATCGATCGCCCATCTAGTAATAGCAGCACGCAAAGCTTTAAATTTATACAGCAATCTCGCGTCCGGAGAACCATGAAACGAGCCATCAACAAGCGTCTTCTTAACCAACGTCCCAAAATCCTCTCTACCAAGCCATGAATTGAAAAACCTAAACGGTTTGGGACCATAATTCTTGGAAGAACCAATTTTCAAAACCAACGGACTATGATCCGGCTTATTCCTCTCGAGAGCAATATACTCCGCACACGGCCATTCCATAAAAAAATCCCAATTAACGAAGATTCTGTCAATACGGCTTAATTTATTTCCTGCGACAAAAGTAAAACGCCTCCCTTTCAAGGAGTACTCGTGAAGATTCGAATCATCGATGAAGTCATTAAACTCATCGGCCTCACCCACATTAAACAAAGAATTCCGCCTATCCTCAGCACACCGAACGGAGTTAAAATCTCCTGCCACAATCCACCTCCCATTACCCTCCTCGATCAAATCACGAATTTCCCCCCAAAGAGCTCTTTTAGTAACTAGATTTTGAGGAGAATAAACATTGAGAATATGATATGAGCTACTCTTTCTTTTCACAGTGCCCGAAACAAGAAGCCAATTATTATTCTTGACCACCCTTTCCATACGAAAGACTTGAGAATCCCAGATCGATAATAACCCACCCGACCTTCCAGATGAGGGAACCCAATCAAAAGAATACTCACCATAACCCCAAAACCGACCCACATCCACAGAATCCAAGGAAACAAATTGCGACTCTTGTAAGACAATAAAACTAATCTCGTGATGGACTCGAAGACCTCGAATCCAATCGGCTTTGCTAGAACTCCCTAACCCACGGATGTTCAGAGAAAAAACATTCATTGAACACCATCTTGATAGCCTTCGGAAACAAGAACCTCTCTAACATTAGAATCAAAATCTTGCAAATTCTCAACGCCTAACGCCTTACTCAGCTCAATGGTCTTCTCCAACTCCACCTCAATCGGACCTTGATGTTGCACCGGATCTATACCTCTACCAATCATCGAGGCCTCCTCAGACTCTCCCTCGATGTCTCGAACCACCTCCGTATTAGTAGACATCCCTTTGTTAAGATCCGAAGGCACGTGCATAATACCGATAAACCTATCAAGATCAAACATATCGTTATCCTCCCTTGGTCTCTTCTTAGGACGCTCCCTAGAACCACTACCCCCACTTCGATTAGAAAATAAAGACTTCCGTCTGAACTTCTTATGTCCCTTGCCTTTCAACACAGAAACGTTAGTGCTATCAACGTTACCATTCTCGAGCTCTATTAATTGGAGATGAGTTGCATGTAAATTGCTAGTACAAAAAAAAAAGCAATTAAAGATATTCTTTTGTAACGTGTATTTTTAATTTATGTCTTTTTATAATGTACTCTGTTATTGTTTGAGTTCCTCTTTTCGTTTTTTATTTAATCGAGCCTTTAAAAAAGTTAAAACAATTTTTGTTAATTTTTTATGGCAAAAACTTTATATGAGGACTAGTGATTAATCGAGATTAATCAGATCAGACTTTAATGGATAATTTTCAATTTTATATATATGTGCACACATTTTTATATGTATTTTTCAGTTTTATACATACATAAACACATTTTGGCCGGAAAATGACTGTAATCTCGCTAGAAACCATTGTTTTTTATGGAATCTTGCCGGAAACCGCTGATTTTGATTGGAATCTCGCTGAAAACAACTGATTTTGGTCGGAATCATGTCGGAAACCGTCAATTTTGACCAGATTTGACAACTGACCAATTAATTGGTCGATTAGCCCAAAATTAATCATTGAAATGGAGACTAACAATTAATCAGGGATTAATTGGTGCCTAGTCGGAATTTTCTCAACACTGGTCCTGAGTAAATATATATCATCATAACGATGTGAATTTAATTTGTGTTGTTTTAAGGAAAATAAAACTAGTTAATCCTATATATTGAAAATTGAAAAAAAAATGTGATAATTTGTTGGTTGGATCACAAGGTTTAAACCAATGATATCACAATCTTACTATACTATTAAAGCAATATAAGGTTTTTACATGACATTCAACTAGCATGTCCACATAGGCTTCCCAACTCATTAATTTTCCATTTATATAATTTTCGCATGTTAATTTGAATATTAATTTTAAGCATTAACATCTAAGTTGAAGAAAGTTTCAAATAAATTGTTATAGTCATAATTTATTGAGTAATAAACACAAATAATTGTTTTCATTGTTATTTTTTTTTTAATTTTGAGAGTTTTTTATTTTTTTTTTTTGGATTTTGGGAAATTATTTATGAATGTTTGGACTAGATGTATGGATGTTTGGATTGAAATGGTGGTTTAAGTCGTCACGAGGTTTTGATTATATTGTTGCTTAAACGCGCGGTTTAAGAAAAATTATAATTAAATCTCATTGTTATATTCATATTTTTAGCATTTTTTATGTGGTGTACTTAAATGTTTTATAGTTTCAAAAAAATAGTTTTTATAACACACAACTTATGTTACAGCATCTACATATTTACGCTTCATAGTTTACAATATATGGCTTCAATAGATGAAGAAGTTTTAATTAATATGTTTTTTTTGTTTTATGGTATAAGTTAGAAATGTGACAACTGCCCGATCCGACCCGACCCAGGTACCCGTTTTCGAATCCGATTCTTTTTATGATCTAAAATTTGATTATTAAACTTTGTAAATTTAACATTAAATAAATTATATATATATTTTTATATTACTTACTAATAATAATATTTTCCTTCCCGCCTCTTTCTCTTTCTTTCCGCCGTCCCGCTCCTTTTGCTTAACCCTTGCGCCTTGAACTCTCTTTTTCTCTTAACTCTTTGCTTGTCATTTGGTTCTTCCCGCCTAAGGATGTCTACGCAGCTCCACGCGCCAGACTCCTTACAAGGAAGCCTGCGCGAAGACCAGTTGTTCCTGCGATACGCGAGGCGAACTGTTCTCGCAGCGCGCTAAGAATTGTAGTTCTTCTCGCAGCGCGCTAAGAACGGTAGTTCTTCCCGCGACGCGCTAAGAATTGTAGTTCTTCTCGCAGCGCGCTAAGAATGGTAATTCTTCCCGCGGCGCGCTAAGAATGGTAATTCTTCCCGCGGCGCGCTAAGGATAATAGTTCTTCCCGCGGCGCGCTAAGGATTGTTCTCTATCTGCCTTCGCCCTCGCGCGTGCGCTCGAATCTTCTCGCGCTAGACTTTAAGTCTTTTCTTCTGTTTTGGGTCAGCCTGTATTCTTTTGAGATATCTTATCTTTTGTTTGAGCTCTTTAGGTCAGTTCCGACATCTGTCCGAAAAGCCACTTTCGGCGCAGCATGCGCACCAATCCTATTGGTTGACAGAAAAAGTGACTGACATTATCTTTTGAAATCTTCTTTTGCATGTCTTGAACAGTGTTTTCTCTGACGCCTCCCATGCTTTATTCTGTAACCTGTCAGCTTTTCCCCATCCCCTGCAGCTGCCGGCATATCTTTTGATATCTTTTGCTTTTGTTTTCTTGTACTTTTTAATATCTTTTGCTTGATTTGAGAAGATCTTTTCCTCCTTTTTAGGGATTGTGTTCCCTAGGGTTTCCCTATATATAATACTATTTTCTTGTTATTTAACACTACACACACAAACACTTAAACTCTCCTTGCCCTCTGCCGTTGTTCCTCAGCCGCCTCCTCTCTCTGCCTTCGTCTTTTCCCTTGTCCTGCCCAGATTTCCGGTAATATATGATATATAATAATTTGTTAAAAATACATATTACTATGCTAACATATATTCAAGACATAAAACCAATCGTTAAACCAATAATCTCTTATTTACAGGTTAACTTGTGCTTGTTTCTTGCATTATCTTTCAACCCACCTTTTTCAGGTGAGTAATCTCGTACTTAATCCCCTTTTATTTTTTAACGTTTTGGGATGTTCATGTGTTCGTACAACTTGAGTCTTAAACTTGTTTATGAAACTTATGTGCGCAAAACCCCATGTGTTATGGACGTTTACTTGGCTGTTTATTTGTATGTGTGAATCATTAACCGCTTTGACGGCCTATTCCGAAGTTTTCATGGATCCATTAGATGAACACGGGAGAACTATCGTTTATGATTTTCTCTTTTGTTTACACTTGCACAGTTTTCTTGTTTTTGTGCTCAATTGGGAGCACGGATTGAACTATGAGCTTTGATCTAAGGCTTGATCACAATCTGATTACACCCTTGTTGAACACCAGTTATACACATGATGCGCGCAGATATTGTTATCTATTTATATGTATTAATCTTGATTTCTCACCGACACGCAAGTGTTGACGTTTTATTTTAACACATGTTCAGGTTTGCTGTAGCAGCTTTTGGGAATCTCTTGGACGCGTAGGATGTTTTCTTTTTGTTTGGACCTAGATTAAAATGTAACAAGACATTATGTTATTTGAATATTTTAAGTTATGATATGAATCGTTACTTTATGTCATGTTCTGCGCGTGCGCAAGGAAATGTATTTATTAAATATTGACACCCAAATAGTGTCGCGAGTAATGAAACAATACGTGGCGCCCCGATGTATAATCCGCCATCGGTCGGGGTGTTACAAGAAATATGTGGCATAATTTAAAATTATGTTTTAAATTGTTACTTTTCTCCATTTGTCTTTGTATGTTGGATTCTTTTAATTAAAACAACAATTTGATGCCTTATAATAATAATGCTAGATTATTTGACGTTTATAATTTATTAAAATGTATATAACACACACACATATATATATGTATATAAAGTTTTATATATTTTCCATTCGTGTATAACACGAGATCTAACCTAGTTCTTACGTAATTCAAAATGTATATGAGATAATAATACGTTACCTGTTACCTATCGAAAACATTCTTGTTTATTCCTCTATTTTTGATAACTTGAAAACATGTTTGATAATACGTCAGTTAATGCTGCTGAATGACACTGGTAGTCTAAAAGAACTTTCAACAATCAGTTAGACTACAATTACTAATAACTTTTATAACTAATCAGTAGGATATCAAACATTTCCCAAGACTTAGCAACTTAAACATACACACATCTTCAACGAGTGCATGACTGCGGTATGCCTACTATTTACTATCACATATGTAAAGATCTAAACACATATACATTTTATTCTGAGTTATTACTTTGTGTCTAAACATTTTAAGGATTTTATTTTATCCTTTGCTCTAGATTCTTTGACACATACTTTAATTCTTTAAATATGGATAAAGCATCCATTTGTTTAAAAAGAACGTTAGATGTAAAGTGTATTCACCTTATCAATTTTTTTTGATAATCTTGGTCTTTCCTATTTTTGATTCTTGGACCCATATAAGAGTTTATTTCAATACCTAGATCATCATAGGATCTAGCTAGCTTTAGACCTTTTTTTTTAACGGTGACTTTCTCAGTTAAGTAATAACGCGATCGTATTCGTGGCCCCATCACCCTCAGTCTAGACTATGTTGACATTATCGGGACCCACGCTGGAATCTAAGGATCATTTGGCATTCCCGGTAAAACCCCCGCTCACCCCGCCCGAAGACACGACATGTTTTATGCATCAGGGAAAATCCGGTCGACATCAGGGATTGAACCCGGGTCTCCCTGTGTCTTCCCATCCTTTGCATGGTCAACTGGGCTAGCCCAGCTGGTTGAGTCTTGTTGAGGGCTAGCCCAGCTTTAGACCTTGTTGAGTCTTGTTTTATAGTTTCTAATATTTTTTAAAACATTAACCTCATTTTGTAGTTTTAAACTTAAAACATTATTTAACAGACCATCACAATGGATAGACTTTCAGTCCCTCTGCTTGACTAGTATTAATGTTTCTTGTTAAAAAGAGATGTTTCCTCATGTCTTTTATTATAGGTTGATAGAATACGCCAGGAAATCGAATGAAATTTTCCAAACTCTCAAGCTTGCTATTTAAAGGTTGTCCCGTAACCCTTTGCAGATTGTAACGCATAATTGTGACGGTTCGCCATACTGATCTGCATCATTGGGCATGTGTCAGTTTCTGACATGTGTCAAAAAGTATTTTGTCATGGTGAACCATCATGGTGATAAATCACGTGACACGCCTCAAAATTAATGGATCATCATTTTCCAGTCTCACACCCATATGATTGAGTTTTCTTCCAAAAGAGTGTAGTTGGAAAAATTATTTACCAAATAGGTGTAGATTTAAAAGTATTTATCAAAATGGGTGTTTTTGTAAAAAAACATGTTTCTCTCTCCTAATCTAATTGAATCAAATACTAATTCAATAATGAGTAAAAAATTATGATATTATTTGTTTTTGGCTGCATTTATCTCTATTATAATTATTAGATTTTCTTTTTTACTTTTCTGTCATGTTTTTTTCTTTTTCCCTTTTAACTTAAGTATCTATGGTTTTTTTTTATTTGCAATAAAAGTATACCACGTAAACATTACATAATCTAGCTCTTATTTTATGAATAAAAAAATACATATGTAAAGATAACAAAAAATATTTCTGTTAAACTTTTTTGCTTTGCAAATGGAAAACATTTTTTTAATAGAAAATACATTTTCAAATATATAGCATTTTCTGAAAAGAAAAAAAAACATTTGCATCATAAACTATATTGAGTATCGGTAATGTAACAAATCAGGTTACGTTTAGAATTATGTACTTTTTTTTTTGTATCGTAAAGTATAAAAATTGTTGGCACCATACACGTAGCGAACCGAATATATACCAACCGAACAGTGTCAATTTCGATTTCAGTATTATGGGAATCAATATTCATTTTTATGGTTTCAATCGATAAAACGCATTTTTTTGTTTTTCAAATTAAAATTTGTTATACCAATCAAAAACCATAAAAATGAATACTAATGCATGTTTCGATAATCACGACACAAAAAATACATTATTTAGAAGAGACCTCGGTTTGTTATATTACCAGTACTCGATATAATGTTTTGTTTAGAAAATGGTTTTTTAAATGTATTTCGAATTAAAATTGTTTGTTTATTACATTTGCAAAACAAAAAAAAAGTTCGAATAGGAGTTTTTTTTTAAGTTATTATTTCTTTATAATATTATTTTCTAAAATAGTAGTATATTTTTTTTCATTACAAATTAAAAAGCGTAGACAATTAAAAAGCACAAAAACACCACACAAAAAAATAAAAATAAAACCTAATGATAATAAAAATGATTCACAGTTAAAAAAACAATAAAAATAATTAAATTGTAATGTAATCATTTTAGTCAACATTGAATTATGTTTGTCCAATTAGATTAGAAAAGAGAAACATGTTTTTTTAGGAAAACACACATTTTGATAAATATTTTTATAACTACATCTATTTGGTAAATAACTTTTTCTAACTACATTCTTTCGGGAAAAAACTTCATATGATTTGCTTTATTGTTAAGTAACGTGCTATCATAATTTCTTGTGCGGGTTTTTCACACTTTTAACGGACTGATGAATAACGGTGGGAGTCAGTCATCCACAACATTCTTATTCATAATTTAAACCTTGAAGTTAACTTTAGCATAATTATCAATTATCCCCTCAACTTGGACTCTAGTTCCCACTTTATTCTTGACTACACCTAGAGTTCTATCTTACTTATAATCATTTTTAGCCTCTTTCTTCTTAGAAATTTTAATATTGAAGTTCTCAATTTGTAAAGATTGTTCTACGAATTTCAAATTGTTATATCGAGCCAACATTAGCATTGATTAGACTTGCTCTTCGAGCGCGTATAGAAGTATTTTACTTTAAGTAAACTTAATCAATTAAACTCTATGGTTGTTTTAAAATAGTTAACTGTAACATTCGTTACTTTTCAAACCCGAAAACCCGACTTATTTTGAATTTTCGACTATTGTTTATATATATATATATATATAGAAAAGGGTTCAGATAAGAATAAGGAGTTTCCTAGGAATTGTAAGAACCAATAGATTTTTGACATGTGGTATTATAACCTATGGTGAAAGAATAGTTCTAGAAAACTACGTCGGTTATAAAGGTGAAAGAGTAACTCTAGGAAGCTATGTCGATTTTTGGTAATTTTAAATCTCAACCATTGATTAACATGATCCAATGGCTATGATTTATTCCTAGCATTCCTAGGAAAATTATTTTTATTTTAATCATCCCCTATATATATTAAGTAGTTTCCTAGGAATGTTAGAAATAAATCATTAGCCATTGGATCATGTTAATCAATTGTTGAGATTTAAAATTACCAAAAATCGACATAGTTTCCTAGAATTACTCTTTCAACTTTATAACCGACGTAGTTTCATAGAATTATTCTTTCACCATAGGTTATAATGCCACATGCCAAAAATCTATTGGTTCTTACCATTCCTAGGAAACTCCTTATTCTTATTTGAACCCTTTTATATATATATATATATATATATATATATATATATATATATATATATATATATATATATATATATATAGGGAGAGGATCAAGAGAGAACTCCTTCTTAAAGAGAGAATTAAAGAATTAATAAAGAAATATTTTTAAATTTTTGTTTTTGCCATTATTCTTATATTTTGTTACCATTCACTCAAAAAAAATAAAAAACAAATAGCAATAAAAAAACTTGTTATAGTGCACATATGCAATACATTGACTATTTTTTTATTGCATATGTGCACTAGTGTGAATTTTAATATGTACAATAGTGTTATATTATATCCATAAATACAAAAAAGAATCAATATACAGTAGAAACTCTATAAAATAATACACTTGGAACCACCAAAATTTATTAATTAAAAGAGTTATTAATTAATCAATAAATTAATAATTATTAATTTATATATTAATTAATATTTTATTAATTTATAGTATAATGTTCTGACTCACCCAGAAGAAAATGTAGTTGCACAGTTGTTGACTGATGAATAAATTATTGAAAGCGTTATTGGAATTAATAAAGATGATATCGATGAAGAAGATGATGAAAGTTCTACAATAGAGCCCCCTTCGCGAAACGAAACTATTAAAGCGGCAATCACATAATTTCTTGTTGAGCTATGAGAAAACAACACCAGAAGTTCTTACCATGCTAAGGAAAATTAGAGACGAGATTCAAGTGGAAATTGATTTCAACAAAAAACAAAAGACAATTGAGTCATTTTTCAAGAAACCTTCATAAATCATTCATGTAATATGCTATATATAAGGAATTATTAATTTATATTTTATATGGGGTCTAAAGAAATTATCAAAAATGTTTATCTTATAATTTTAGCGAATTATTAATTTAGCACCCTATCCCCGAGTCGGGACCGGCAAAAAATATTATCTTAGAGAGTTTATTAAATAATCGAGTATTAATTTATCGAGTTTCTACTGTAGTGCATATGTGCATTAATGTTGTATTACGTATATGCGATAGTATGTTTTGAGTACAATTATTAGTGTTGTATTTGCATATATTCAATAGTGTGTATTGCATAATGCTATTGTGTTGTATTATATGCAATAAAACACTATTGCATATATGTAATACACATTAGTGCACATATGCATTACATTGATGGTTTTTTTTTCCCGAAGGAACAATAATATCTTATTAGAAAGAGGAAAGAAAAAAGAATCGCAAAATATTTTTTTAAAAAAAAGTTAAAAATAATTTTTATTAGTTCTCTAGTTCTCTCTTTAAGAGGAGTTCTCTCTAGATCCCACCCTTATATATATATATAATCTTATATCTCAAGTTTGTTTCATGTATTTACGTGTCAATCGTTATTTTTATTTAGGTTTGTATTCGTAATCGTTAAACCAATCTATTTCATCGTTTCGTTATATTCATGGTTAACGTTCGTCGTTAATATAATATACACGTGAATTTACGTTTATCGTTCGTTCGTTTATTCATTTTGTTCAAATAAAGAATCTACGGGATTTAAAGTTTCAATTTAAACGAGTCGCAATAATACGTTAAATATCCAAAGTTATAACTTATTATTACTTTTCTTTTTTTTTTTAATATCTCAAAGACCAAGGTTTAAATTGAAAATGAATTAGAGCATTCTCATCCAACCCCTCATTTAATGTGAGGGGTGTTTTTATAATTTAGGGAGTGATTCAGGGTGTTGTGAGTGAAGATTTTTATATTTTATAAAAAGTAGTGATTTTTATGTATATTTAAAAAGTTACTATTCATCCCCTATAATTTTTTAATATATTTTGAGAGTGGTTGTGAGTGAAGGAAATAGAAAATGTAATGATAAAAGGTATAAAAAGTATTATTTAATTGAAATAAAGAGAGAAAATGTAATGAGTTTTAGTGTAATTTTTGGTTTAGGGATAGGGGATCGGAGGAGAATGCTCTTATTTATTTTGATTTGAAGGAAGTAAGAAAGTACAAGGACCATTTTTGTAAATTACTTAAACTATAATATTAATAATAATTTAACCAGCTGCCATCCCCTTCTTTCCCTCGCTTTTCCGGCGACATAAATTCCGTCAATCCCGAAATTCCGGCCAGCATTAAAACCTCACTAAACAAGCATTTTAATTCAATTAAATATTTAAACGGCTTTAGTTTTCAATAACAAAATAATTAACCGCGTCCATAACGTGTTATAACACCTAAATATGAGCCAATTTGATCCCGTAAAATCCGTGAACCCGTCGGAATTAGTTGAAACGACAATTACGAACATTTAACGATATGCGCTCCATTTAGCACTATAAATAGGACATAAACCTCCATCTAAACTCGTTCACGACTTCAAAACAACATAATATACTCTCTATATCACTCAATTAATCCGTCAAGTTCGTTATTCCGGCCACCATGGTTCATCACCAAATCATCACAATAACAGGTAAATTTTATATGGTTTTGAATAGTTTTAAGCCAACAAAAGAAACCCCTAACTTTAATTTATCATACATGAAACCATTTGTAAGAATTAGAACTTAGGGTTTAATAGAGAAGATGATGAACTTGAAGGCTAATGTTATATTTTTATTTTCATCTCTAAACCAATTATCAGTGTTAGATCACATGGTTAGGATACCATAGTGTGGGTGTGGAGACCTGTGCTAGAACCCGGGTCATGGCTTAAATTTTGTTATTTTATTTTTAAGCATTTTCCTTTTATATTAAATCAAAGTAATATATTAAAAATCAAATAAAATCTTTTTAAGCTAAATAAATTAATTTTGCCAATTTTCTTTCAAAAACCAACCTTTTCATATTCGAATGCTTCGTAAGAACCCGTTAATATAATATTATTATTATAATCATTGCTTTTCATTAATCTTTCTATTACACTAACATTTTCATTTTCAAGATAAAACTTACCGTTAACACCAAAAATTTCCGTGAAAACGTTATAATATTCAATCTTGGCATTAAATTAATAATATTTTCGTTAAATCATTAAAATTAGTTTTTATTACAGTTCGTTAACTCATCAACTTTAATTTGTTAATTTTAATTCGTTCGTTGAACTTTAATTCGTTAACTTTTAAACCATCAAGGTATGTTTGGTTGAAGGTAATGGAATGAAGGGGTAATGGAATAAGAGAATAAATGGAATGGACAAGGGAATGAAATGGATCATTACCATTCGTTTGTCTTATTTGGTTAACCTATAGGAATGAATTCGATTATTAATTTTTATTGTTTGGTATCCAAAAAAATTGTAGAAATGAAATACAAATAATAAGAACACTCCTATCTCAAAATACTTTTTAACCCAAAAAAAAAAGACCCTATAATGACGATGGTGGTAGCTCTGGCGATGAAAATGATGGTGGCGGTGGTGGCGGCGGCAGTGGTGGTGTCGGCGGAGTTGGTGGTGGTGCCAATGGTAATGGTGGTGGTGGTTGTTAGGTGGTAGTGTTGTTGAGAAAGTAGGGTAAAGGAGGAATATAATGAAAAAAAAGAAGGGGGGGGGGGGGGTGGGAAGGAATGGTTTTGATGGAATGGGATTCCATGTGTAATGGATGATTCCATTCCATTGAGCAACCAAACACCACTTTTTTCATTCCCACGTAATGAATCATTCCATTCCTACTGTCATTCCTGCATACCAAACGCTACCTTAAATCTTGATTCGGTAATGTTAATTCATAATTCGGTAAATTTTATTTCGTTAGCTTAAAATTCGTTAAGACTTAGATTAATATTAAAATGACTCATGCCTTAAAATAATAAAGTAATACATGTTCCCAATAAATAATAAACTTTAATAATCCCGTTGGATTAGTCTTTAAATTATGTATTTATTTTATTTATAGTTTGCGTGGATCGTTCGTCTCGGTTTCTTTAACCCACTTTCGGTTGTTTCGGTCTCATTATCATGCTTTCAGTTTTCATTGCAATGTTTATCATCAATTTCAAGATAAGTTTCTCACACTCCCTTTTTAACGCTTTTATTACTTTTGGAGGTAGCATATATATCTTATCTACTCAACGGTTTATCGAGTCATTTACAAATCACTATTTAATTAGTTGACCGTATTTTATATATATGCTACATGTACCATTAGTAGAAGATGACACACGGAGAAAACACTAGACTTAGTTTACTTAAACAAACGGACAAAGTGATAATCGTATTTATATTTTCTCTGTATTCCTTATTGCAAACTTGCGTACTTGACTTGTAAATTAATTAATGATAATATTGTCACTTAATAGTGTCACATGTGTTTTGGACAATCTGTACGTCACACTCGAGCGTTTCCGCTTAAGCCGGG
The DNA here is from genome assembly GCF_021521415.1 of Bidens hawaiensis. Taxonomy (NCBI): domain Eukaryota; kingdom Viridiplantae; phylum Streptophyta; class Magnoliopsida; order Asterales; family Asteraceae; genus Bidens; species Bidens hawaiensis. The sequence goes on from NW_027505369.1 coordinate 34,608, forward strand.
GTGTTACTTTAACTAGGTTAGATCCTGTGTTACACACGAACGCTAAATATATAAAACTTCTATTATATATGTGTGTGTGTGTGTGTGCGCACGCGCGCTCGCACGTGTGTGTTATATACATTTTAATTAATTGTAAACGTTAGATAATCTAGCATTATTATTATTATTATTATTGTAAGGTATCACATTATTGTTTTAGTTAAAAGAATCCAACATACAAAGACAAATAGATAAAAGTAACAATTTAAAACATAATTCTAAGTTATTCACATATTTCTAACTTATACCATGAAACAAAAAACACATATTAATTGAAACTTCATCATCTACTAAAGTCATATATTGTAAACTATGAAGCGTAAACATATAGATGTAACATAAGTTGTTTGTTATAAAAAACTATTTTTATTGAAACTATAAAACATTTAAGTACACAACATAAAAAATGCTAAAAATATGAATATAACAATGAGATATAATTATAATTTTCATTAATCCGCGTGTTTAATAAAGCAACAATATAATCAAAAACTCGTGACTTAAACCACCATTTCAATCCAAACATCCATACATCCAGTCCAAACGTTAATAAATAATTTTCCAAAATCCAAAAATAAAATAACAAAGTCTAAAATTAAAAAAAAATGACAATGAAAACAATTAATTGTCTTTATTACTCAATAAATTATGATTATAATAATTTATTTGAAACTTTCTTCAACTTAGGTGTTAATGCTTTAAATTAATATTCAAATTAACATGTGGAAATTATATAATGGAAAATTAATGAGTTAGGAAGTCTATATGGACATGCTAGTAGAATGTCATATGAAAACCTTGTATTGCTTTAACAGTATACTAAGATTATATATTTTTAGAGTTAATTATAGACAAAGTACATTGTAACAAATTATATTAAAAATATTTTATTTACACATGGTGTAATTCTATTTAAATTTTATCTAAACTAATATTAAAAATGAAAATTAATTATCCCTTTTCATATTCCCGCATGTGGCATGGTGGTAGGAGCCTTGGATTCTCAGTGGAGACTCAAGTTCGAATCCCACATGTGTCACTTTTGGGTGGATATTGGCAATGAAAGATTTGGGCTAGACCTTATGCAAAGGTTATCAGTTCGAATCCTGAGCCCACCCGAGTTTCGTCCCACCTTGTGTTACGCCAGAGAGCTCTGCTCTTGTGGTGATACAACGACTGTCAAGTGACAGTCGGCGGTATGGCTTCTCGAGGGTACGCCCAAGCTAAACTCTGAAGCCAGCGTGGGCCTGGTTAAGACAGCATAGTCTGACTAGTGGGGCATTGGGGGTCTCCAATTAAGAAAGTACGGTAACCTAAATATAAGAAAATCGTCGTTCTAAAAAATAAGCATGAAGAAAGAGCAACTTTCAATGTATGATGTCATGTCCTTGTAGACGAAATAGATGCTAAATGCACCATCATCATTAGGGGTGTTCTTCGAGTTCGTTTTTTCGGGTTTCGGGTTTTTCGGGTCAGGCTCTTCAGGTTTCAAAGTTTTAAATCTTGACCCGAAACCCAACCCAAATCTCTTATGGGTTTTTCGGGTTGGGTTAATCGGGTTTCGAGTATCCTAGAAAACAAACAAACAAAAGAAAAAAAACACAAAAATAAAAAAATTAAGAACGACAATGCTAAAATTAAAACAACATATTCTTCTTTGCTTATAACAAAATAATCAAATAACAAACCAACATAGCTTGATAAAACAATTCCAAAGAAGAGTAAAACTAACTCGAGCCTTAATCATATTCAATCGGGCGTGATTTGGTTGTTCGATTTCGGTTGCTATTAGTAATAAACGAAAAACATAAATCAATAATAAATAATCGATCCATAATAGTTAGAATGACAACAATCAATTAGAGCTAGATTATGATAACTTTAGTGGCTAAGACTTAGCTTATTATACATAAAAATATATTTAATTTTAAAACTAGAAGTTTATTCGGGTTTTTTGGGTTGACCCGAAACTTATAAATCAAACCCTGGAACCAACCCATATTACTTCGGTTCGGGTTCGGGTTAGTCTTTTCTCGGGTTCGGGTTCGGGTTCTTCGAGTCGGGTTAGTTCGGGTACGGGTTTTTCGGGTCGGGTTTCGGGTAAAAGTGACAGCCCTAATCATCATAAGACATCATTACATCTTGATGACCCATGTCTCTTTTAACACTTTTTGGAACATGAAATGAAATTTGCATTACTTAATATTTCTTCACACAAAATGAGATAATTGAGTTGTGACTATAGACACGTGAAGATGATTTCAAACCGTGAATGACGTTATCAATTGCTTCTAACGTGTGAAAAAACATGAATGATTAATGTTCATAGTAGACAAACTACGTTGGGAGGTATGAACTAACCATATCTTTTCATAAAACATAATTTTCATAATGTACATAACCTAAATGAATGATAATGTCGATATTCAACTTCGCTATTTTAATCAAATTAGATTAATAGTTTGCGTTAATGTTTTTTATGAGAGTTTGCAGCGTGCATGCTATGACATGTTTAAATCGTTAAGGTGTTATTTGTTTTGTCAGGTGCAAAATGTTAACAGTCTGCAAACCCCATCTACGGACTTTTGTAGCAGAAGGCATGGACCAAACTTCAGCAGCCTGCAAGAAGAAGGCTGTTTGTTTTTTAGCGTCTATAGATTGCTAAAATAACTGGTAGTGGTCTACAAATCGATTTTTACAAAAAACTAGAAATAAATCAACAAATCAATTTCCAAAAACTAATAAAAATTCAAAAAATCAATTTCTACCAATCAATTTTTATAAAAACTAATAATAATCAACAAATCAATTTCTATAAACTAATAGAATTCAACAAATCAATTTCTAAAAAAAAAACTAATAATAATTCAACAAAGCAATTTATAAAAACTAATAATAATTCAGCAAATCAATTACCTGGAGGTGTGGATGTGAGGCAAAGGCGGCAGATGTGAGCCAGGGAGGGCGGTGGAGGTGCGGCAGGGAGGTCGGTGGTGGCCGGTGTTAGCTTAGGGCGGTTGGCGGAGGCAGGGGAGGGGCATCGGAGGTGTGACGATGAAGAAAGGAGAGGGGTGGAGGGGTTGTTAGGATTTGATGAAAGTGTTTGATGAAAATGATATAATATGAGATGAGAAAAGGTTAAAAGATCTTAGAAGCTCATGGTCCAAGTCTGTACAAGGAAGATGGCGCGCAAACCTTTTTTAATGAAATGTCTTCCAAAAAAACAAACACACTATAGAGCTAAACGTCTGCACGTGGTCTACGTGGCGCAAAACAAAAGAGGTCAAGAAGACCTTTTCTGAAAAAACAAACACCCCCTAAATGATATTTGTTAACAGCGTTTGAAACTACCTCTAATACCCGGATAAGCCTTTCTTGAACGAGATGTCAACCGTCTAAACTGATTTTAATGCTTCAGGCCTGACTCACTCAAAAACATTATCAAAAAGAAAACCCACAACTGAGGAAAACCACATCGAGTCAGGTTTCAAACCTGAGACCTCAAGGATCTTAAACCTTAATCGCGATCTAGTATAAACCTTCAATATCCTCCAATACTGTATACAGGTTTAATAATGTCTATATGTCAATTCCATCTTTAGATGTATTGAAGATTCCAAATAGACACTCACATGATCCCACGCATCAATTTATATCAAAACCGAATTGTTATTCCTTATATCCTTAGCCAACAAATATATCCCTTGTATATTATAACATAATACAAGTTAGGTGGACACTTTTTTATCGTTATTGATAAAAGTAATATATATGTAAGACTATACGTTTTATAATTATAATTATTTTTATTTTATCAGTTATTAGTTTGTCCTTTTAGGTTGTCCGTAATCACCCACAGCACAACTTTGTTTAGATAGGTTTGTTTAACGTTGTGATCAAGCTCATTCGGCATAAGCTTGGATTCGAGTTCATAACAATACGAGTCAAATTGCGTAATCTTCAACCTGAGTTGAAATCTAATTTAATTTTGCATTTGGCTAATAATCAACTTTGTCTTGCTGAGGGAGTTGTTTAGTCATAGTTTTGATACTTTTGTATCTTTTTATACAAGTCTCAAATAAACAATCTCAAATTATTCAAATCTCAAAAACATAATACTAACATACCAATATGCGGAAAAAAACCAGGTATGGAAATTTATCTGAGCATGTTAAAGTTGGCTCGAACTCGAATCGAAGTGACGAAGTTTATACCAGCCAATTAAATAGCTTGAGCTAAACTCAATTAAGCTTCTACCAAGTTAATTACGACTGAGTTGCAAGACACAAGTTATTAAGACTAGCTAATGCTAGGACCTAAAGGTAATCATATTAAACTAGTATTTACCCGGCGCGTTGCACGGGGTAGGTCCGTAAAACCCAAGTGTTGATATGGTAAGTTGACACGAATTCGGCCAGTTTCGGTTACGTGCATTATTGTATCGAAACTAAGACAAAAATAAAACAAAAAATATATAAAAATTGGGGTGGACCAATGGCGTGGCATCGGTCAGTAAAACTCAATAGTTGGTAAAACCCAACCATTATCGATCTCAAGCGTTGAAGCGGTTGACTCTACGCGAAATCAGTTAGTCTCTGTCATGTTTGTCACGGTACCGGAACTAAAATAAACAAAAATCAGCATTTGGTCGGTTTTCGTTACGATACTGGAACTAAAGCAAAACGCGGTGAGTCTACGCTAATTCGGTAGGTTTCATGGCGGTCCACACGATATCGTAACTAAAACAAAATTCACATTCGGTAGGTTTTCATTACGTTTATTACGAGCCGAAACTTATAAAAAGCAAATATATATATATATACTATCAATAGAGTGCCGCAAAGTGGCCCAATAGCGGCTTTGCGGCACCAAACTTATAAATTATTATATATAATAATACTTAAATTTGTTAAAGTCGACAATGGATGCAATGGTCCACACTCCACATTGATATTTGCATACTACGTCGTCAAAGTCAAATATCTTAAATATATAAACATATAATATTAATGTATTGTTATTTTATTATTGTTATTGTAAAGGTACTTCACACATGGAGCATCATAGCATGAATGCAAAATGTATAATATGAAAAGGAAAATATATAAAGCTTATAAGCATTTTTTTTTCAAAGGAATAATGATTTAGAGTCTTGATAAGAACTTAGAAATTTAATATATATAACAATTTATTTGACAATAAAGATGATTCTCTCGTATTGTCAAATTATATCACTAGGAACAGCCGAACAGGTTCTATGTATATTATGTAATTTTGATATCTATCCGGTATGGTGATCATAGAGTTTTTATGTTAGGAGTTTCCTTTTTAAAAATTTTTGAGTTCGAATTTTTAGAGAGTTAAATTAATAATGGATGGCTAAAATTCTGTTTCAGATTCTCATAACTCGAATTCAAGCATTGATGACTGATAAGTCCTAATGGCTTACCGCTGAGTTAAACATCGTTAAACAAAAACATATCAATTCTTTATATTATCATTTATACAAAATTATCAAACATATATTTTTGATATTCTAACATAGTAACTTGTGATGGGATTATGGGAATATGTTCTATAAAAATTCCGGACATGAGCCGTCTGAAGGGAATTAAATGCTTATTAGGTTATGTGTACTAGAGGGTTACAAATAGGAGGATTTTCGATATGTGACGTCAAGTAAGTTAGTAGATGAACGATTTTCATTTACGGTCGTAGTGGTTTGTAGCTTCATCACATTGCCATGTCAGCTTTTTTTTTATAATTAAATTAAATAAATAAAAACTCATTAAATTGAATAAATAAAGTTAATTAAATTAAATAAATAAAAAATACATTAAAATAAAAAAATACACCAAGAAATTTAAAAAAAATACATATAAAAATGCTAATTTATGACTCGTCTTCTCTTTCGTCGTATTGTTGATCACTTCTTTTTCAAAGGGACGATTATCCCAAACGTGTTGAACCAAATCCGCCTTAAGTTGATTATGTATCTCACTTTATGTGAGCTCGTGATTGTTTCATGTTTGTTGTTCTTCAGTTGGTTCAGAGAGTTGTTCTGGAACGCTCCTTGGTATATAGTGTTGGCATATTGCTTTGCTCTTGTCTTCTAAAATCATATTATGCAATATGATATAGAGATGATCAAAAAAAACCGGTTCCTGGAACCGAACCGGTGGAACCTAACCAGAACCGAACCGGAATCGAACCGGTTCCTACCCGTTTTTTGTAGGAACCGGACCCTATCTGATTCAACCCGATGATCCGTGACCGGTTCTTGCATTTCTGAGTGTGGGCGGGTAGGAACCGGAACCGAACCGGAATGATAGTATTTTAGTCTAACCGTTTTTTTGGCCGTTTTTTGACCGTTGGGGTCAAAAATAGCCGTTTTTTGACCGGTTACGGTACAGGAACCGGTTTAGGAACCAGTAAGAACCGGTTCCATAGGTTAGGGGTCCGAGGGTGGGAGAACCGGTTCGGTTCCCTAACCGGTTCGAGCCTGGAACCGGTTTCAAAGGGGGTTTTGAATATAGGAACCGGTTAGGAACCGGTTCCGGTTCCTAGTCCCAAACCGTTTTGAACATCTCTAATATGATACACGTATACATGATATCGCTCATTTTACCATCGACCATACATGACAGGGTTTTTCACATAATACCAACATTTTTTTAGAACCCCGAAACACCTCTCGATATCTTTTAGCGTAGACTCTTGCTTATTCTTAAAATATCCTCCTCTTCTTCGATCGGGTCTTGAAATGTTTTCATAATGATCGAGTACTCCGGATATATTCCATATCTCATATACTCAGTTTTAATATTCACAAATTTTAAGAATTTTATAATAAAAGAACTTCCAAATAATTTTTTTTATTCATAAGAATAGTTTGTTTCTAAAACTTTTACATTATTTACATTTTATAAGGTAAAATAACCCATTACATAGCTTATATATTGTACTTTATTCTTTTATTAAACGTGTCTTTTTGTTAGCTAGACAATAATAATCTGAATTGTTCTTTGTCGGTTTTCCTATCGAATATTACATAATTTCTTATATAATTACAAAACCTTTTTTTCATGCTTATTAATTACCACCACAAACGGTGACCTGAATATTATATTATTTTTAAAATATAATTAAAATAATTTGACTTTGGAAGCTAATTTGCAATCAAGATAATGAAAAGAGAAAAATAATAAAATAACTTAAGACACAAATGTGAGAAACAACCCTTTGTAAGCGTTTCTAAAGAAGCATTTTAGTGAGATGTAGATCAAACTTCTGATTTTCTAGAATTTGTATAGTTAAGCATATCACAGGATTAATATAAGAAATGCCGGATAAATTTAATGTTGATTGTCTACAACTAAGGTTTTTGGTGCCATGTGTGTAAGGTCGTAACTCTTAAGTTGGCTTGACCAATTTTAACCTACAGTTGAATTTTGTGAAAGAATATCTTATAAACATCAATTATTGATTGAAATGGACTACAATCACCTCTAGCATTTTGCTAGGGGTGATTCTTGAAAGACAAATAAAAGATTTTTGTTGGTCGTTTTTTTATAAAAATAAAAAGAAAAAAAATAAAAGAATCGGCTGGGATTTCGTAGCTTGTTTATTATATTGTACTAGTATCAACCTTTCTTTTGACCGCGCAAATGTCAAAAGTTGCACCCCATATTTTGAGATTTAAATTTTGTTTTAGGTACCAAATACCAAGTTACGTGTAAATATAAATTCTTTGACACCTTATGCAATAATCACACATCCTTTGTGTAACGATTTGTGAAAGCTTCAATTATGAGTTTATGACACACACCAACAACCCCTTTAGCCTTTAGGAGTTTGCATGTGTTTATGATTTAGAGTTTTTGGGTTCGATGAATGAGGGTTTTGATTCGAGTTCAAGATTGACATACATGTGAGGTATACTATATATTTACTGGATTAAGTTATAATAAGAAGTATAGTTTTTGTAGGAAGGATAAGAAGTAATATTGTCCATTGATTTTAAACATGGAGGGTTGAGATTAGTTTAGGTAGAAATCATGTGTAAAAATAAAGGGAATAATATAAAAGAAATAACATATTTGTTGACTTTTTCTCTCCACATGCAAGGCACATGCCAAATTCCCCCATCATTTTTAAACGTCCATAACTTTTTTATACGACGTTTTTATTGAAAAACAAATTCACAATAATAGCGAGTGTCTTTTTATCTTTTATATGAGTACCATATTGTAATATAAAAATTAAAAAAAAATTAGTGGGTTTTTACAAATTGTGTTTTACAAAATTGTGTTATATAATAGAATTTTTCATTGTGTTTTTTCCATTGTATTTTTTACATTGTGTCATACGATTGTGTTTTTTATTGTGTTTTTATCATTGTGTTTTTTTTCATAGTGTTTTTTCCATTGTGTTTTTCATAGTGTTTTCCATTGTGTTTTTTCGGACTTTTCCGGCGAGGTGGTGGCGGGGGCGTTGGAGTGGTGGTGACTGTAGGAGACGAGTGAAGATGTAATTGGGTTTTATGTAAGTGGGTTTTTGAAATAAATGTAAGTGGGTTTTGAGATTAAAGTCAGTGGGTTTTGATATTAAAGTGTTAGACTAAAATACTATCATTCCTAGCATTCTTAGAAAAATCAAACTTCTTATTTAAACCTAACTCTATATTTACTTTATATAATTTAGGATTATTGATTTGAGTTCAATTTGGCCACAGGATGAATATGTCGATACTATTAGTAATAGAAATAAAAATATTATTATATTAATAATTTGTGAGTGCCTGCTTTTTTCTTAACAGCTAATATTTTTTTCCCACATATTTTATCATCTTTTTTTTTCTTTTATTATAGGGATTTTGAAATAGCAACCTGAATAATTCAGAGAGTCGTGTGATAACTTTCAGATTAAAAGTTATTTTGGTGGTTTTTCAAAACATTTTAATCGGATAAAACTCCGAAATCATACAAGAATTTAGTATGAAATATGTTAAGAAGATGAAACAAACAAACAAACAATAAATAAATAGTAGTGTGTGTGTATATATATATATTATGTAGAGTTTGGATCAAATACAAATGAAATTAACATGCTAATTGTGATAATCAAGTAGAGTAATTATATATACAAGCAGAGTAATTACTTGATTTTACTTTACAATGTAATTACATAATTATTCTACTTGTATATATAATTACTCTACTTGATTATCACAATTAGCATGTTAATTTAATTTGTGCGTTAACCTTCCCCATATTATGTATATACTCGATTAAAACAAACAAATAGATAAATAATAGATCGAAATCTTGAATGCTATTCAAATTTTTAAAAGATATATTGTCTTTTAAAATACCCAAAATTTGTTCAACAATTAACATTTATTTCATAGCATTAAGTTCTGCTTTAGAAGACCTAGTATATTGCGGTATGTGATTTGATCGAAATTCTGATTTTACAGATTCGAAATGAGAAACTGTCATCCAATTTAATCCAATCGGGATGCCCTTACCTGACATGTTTCTTGGTAGGAGTATCTATGGGCCTAGCAAAATAAATATTGGGATAGGACCCCCCCCCCCCCTCAAAATCGGACGTGAAAGTTTCCTTTCATCCGGCTAAAGCAGGTCAAATAAAGAAAAAAAGAAAAAGAAAGGAGTTCTCGCTTTCAGATTCTATAAAACTCCAAAAAGATCTACTCCTAACTCAAGTTTCCAGTGAAGATCAAGTAAAACTTTATTGTTTCTGTCTTCCTTATTATTTTTATTTAGGTTTTATGAATTCTTTATTCAATTATGACATAAATGAATTGTGAAATTCTTGAGTAGTCTACTTCCTCTCGAATGATGAATCCCGTAATTCTTAATTAAAGAGAGTACCTTGAAATTCATAAGGAATTTACTTATCTATGTACTGTTTCATTCTCGAAGTAAGGAACCATGACATATATGTTTGGAATAGATTCCATTTTGAGAGAGTTGAATAAGCACTATCTCGTTGAAAAGTTCTATACATCTGCCCTTTCTCAACGCATTTCTTTAGACAAAGACTCCGTTTTTTCCTCTTTTCAGATGGTAAAGATTTCTCAGAACATGGAGTGTGAATCAAACCCATGTTTGAATTGAAATTGAGATACTGATACAAGTTCTTCCCTTCTGAATCAGATAGATTCATACTGAAAGAGGTTGACAATAAGTTATTTCAAAATTGACTATTTGTCCCTCTATTAGAGGTGTTCCAGAAATGTCTGCGATCGAGTAAATAGCTCTACGAACGAATGGATTGGATCGAGTTGGAAAATGGAAAGATTTGTACAAGTTATACGTTCCGTCACCACTTTGTGGAAAAGCCTTAGGTATGAATATGTTAGATACCTGTGACTCGATTGCTGAAATAGTATCTCTTACTTAAAAAGCATTTTTTTTTACCGACGCACAAAGAAAATATTTTGTTGCGAATGAACAAGATATTGAGGAATTGTCCATACGTAAAATCATAATTATTGATACGGGCCTTTTCCACATAAAAGGGGAATCTTTTGTTACAATAGAAGCAGAAGTGATGTGGATTATTCAAGAATCGAAGTTTATTTCCTTTATAAAAAGAAGATCTCAATGAACTTCTATGAATGTATTCGTTATATATTTTTTAATTCATTATCAATATTTTTTATTTGGTGTACAAGAACATGATTATAATATAAATAAAGAATTATACGTAATAAAAAACAATAAATTATAAAATTTTATATTCAAAGTTTTTAATTTACTAGATTTCCGTTTAAATGCAATCTAATGTGACATGAGTCAACTTTGACTATTAACTGTAGTCAAAAGTGGAGATTAATGCAAGAGCATATTACCCAACACATCCTTAGACTAGTGACTAATATGAACTTTCAGTCTTTACCTCTTTTGTATATTTGAAGTTGGAATTAGAGTGTTTGATATACATTCACCCTATTATAGTAAAAAACTAAAAAGTACCATTATAAGAAAACAAGATGTAACCGAAAGATTCTGATCAATTTTAATAAAAGTTTGAACTAAATTGGTAACTGCGGTTTGAAAAAAAATAACAAACAAAACCCGAGCATATTAGGTGGGTAGGTAGGTTGGGGTAGATCAACCAATTTTAGTAGTATAGTGATTTGAATATCCAGTTTTGGCAATTTAAACCGTTGTATCAAATACTTAAAAATAATAAATATGAATTTTTGTTTAGTATATACACATAATTACATGCTTCTAAAATGTAAAAAAAAAAAACAAAAAGAAAAAGTAGATTTCCTTTCATGTCTATATGACTAGCTTCAAGTTCCAAATCATAACCAAAACATTAATCGCAAAACCTTCAAAACCGAACTATGAACACATTGTATAAAACTAAAACCTATCAAACTGACTAGGGCGTGCTGGCCAATTCGTGTCGGTTGTAGGCTAAAGCTTTTTTCGATTTTAGAAATCAGTTCAACTTCAAGTTTTGAGTTTTCATATGGGTTCCGTTATTTATTCCAAATTTGAGCTTCAAATGTTTGGCCTAAAACTTTTGTCAACTACCTTCAACGAAATCGACATCAAACTATTAGCTTAAAATAATAAACTTAGGTCACAAACTTGAAAAGCACTAAAAGGAATTCGGGCGATTCGGTTTTACAGTTTGATTCATATCAAATCAGTTTCTTTCTCACCCCTCAAATCGACCGGTCTCGTTTCAGTTTTCGAGTATTACGAACACCTATATATGAAAACCATGAACAAAATCAACCATAAGGGCCAAACTTGGAAAGTGAGGTATACTCATTGAACACTTTTGTAATTCCATGTAAATGTAAGGCAACATTAATGAGTAATTAAGTACGAGATACATAACGCAAAAACAGAATAAAAACGAAGAGTGATAATAATAATAATAATAATAATAATAATAATAATAATATAACAGTAAAATGAAACAATGTATGTATATAGTCGTCGGCGATGAAAGTAACACGCATGCATATAAAAACTCCATTCCCGTGAAACGTGGAAAGTCCAACTTCCGACACTTCTCTTCCACTTTCTCTCTCTAAAACACCATCCTCATTTTCTCTCTCTAAAATCTATATCTGTATGTATATATACGACGCACCAATTCACGCAGCTAATTTAGCACACACTCGCCGGAATATCCGATTATTATCCCCTCACCGTCGAGTTGAGTTTTAATTAATTCAGCTGCCAGATTTCAGTTTCAAATAATCTCAAAGGTATCTTTCAATTTACAGTCTCTGAGATCTGCTGATTCGTGCAGAGTATGGGTCAGATTTTAAATCGGAGCCTTTGAATCCTTAATTAGTTGGTTATGATTATTGAAACAGATTGATTGATTGATATCTGTTTAATTGGTGATAAAGATAAATATGTTTGATGTTTATTCTCTTGTTATTATTATTTGAGATTTTGTGTATGAAGAAACACTAAGTGACCCCGGCAGATTACGGATAATCTTAGGGTCAAGTAGATGTTTCCCACGAGGGTTAGGTCCGGCAAAGATGGTTATTCTTCTGATGACCTGCAAAACAGACACCGTGAGCTCGTCACTGAGAAGGGGGTACCTCCTTGTGACCACCCTCCGGCGTGAGAATCAGACTAGATTGCTCTGAATATAAATGTATATTAAGAGAAATAGCTAGAGCAGATAAGATATGTGATGGTATATGATAGTATATGATACCGTTCCAAGGTGTTGGAGTATTTATAGCTGAAGGTAGGTTTCCAAGCAGGTACAGCCAGCTGTATAATATTCCTTTTCTACCAACTGTGGGCTACGCACGTGCCATGCTGGTGGTTGGTGGGTAGGCAGCGGCTGATAGTGACATGGCCGGCTTTGTACTATTCCTTTTCCACCAACTGCAGGCTATGTACGTGCCACGACAAGGGTTGGTGAGTAGGCAGCGGCTGATAGTGACATTTTGTACTAGAGCGTGCTCCTCGTCGTACTGTTGTCAGTGAGCTGTCACCCTGTGATTGGTTCATGGGCTGCTTTGGTCAGATCTTGTTTATTTTGTCCATACCTTGGCAGGTATAGTACAAAAGATCCTCCAGAAGCGTACGGACTGGCTCATTTGGGCGGGAGTATTCCCGCCTTGCTCATTTGCTTCTTCAGGTGACATTACTGAATTATTGAGAGTTAGTGCCTTGTGCGTGTAGCCTTGCTATTAGTGCGGGTACCCTTCCCTGATAGCTTGTATCCGCAGCTGCGGGAACAGGCGGGGTACTTCACCATTGGGAGGCTTTTCCTGCGGGAACAGCTGGCGTACTGCGCGTAAGGTCTTCATCTCTCTGAGCATGGTGGGTCCTGCGGAACCAGTTGGTCTTTGCGCAGACGTCCCTCTTCAAGGTGAGTCTTGCGGGTCCAACTGGGCTCTGCTGGGACCTACCTCTTCAGTGTATGTATAGGTTTTAGTGGTTAATGTATGTTAATATGTATATGCGTGTGTCTCTCTCCTTTCCCCCAATCAGTGTCACATGCAGACAAATTGCATCTTGAGAACTTCAAACGTTGAGTGAAATTTAAGTTACTATTTGCACAAAAATTGATCCAATTGATGTTCAACACTCTGTTTATTATTTACTTCTTGCTGTTTAGATTATTAATAATTTTAATTAATAGATTATATAGGTTTGTCTCTATGTTTGACCTTTGATGGTCAAAATATACACCATCAAAGAATTCAATCAGATGAAACTTAATCCCTAGTTGTATTAATTAATTTAATTAAAGTATCTTTTTTATATGTTTTTTGTCTATGAATTTACATAATCTTGAATGCTTATTTTCGGAAAATTTGTTATTTTTTGTTTTTCAAAAGTTTTATTGAAATTTGGTTGATTTAATGGCTGCAGTTTGGTATGAGAACATATAGAAGCAGTACATGTCTATGAGGGAATCCAAAGAATGGAAGAATATATTGCGGAAAAGACAAAGCCATTGTGATTGGGTAAGCTCATACAGTTATACTGTCAATCTGCTTGCATTAGTGCAGATTAATAAATGGATTCTAAGCATGCAGAGGTATTATGTATGCTTGCAGGGAGGTTGCAGATACACGATGAAACCGTTGTTGGGATTCGTTTGTACAATAATGTTATTCATTGTATATAGAACAACCAATTATCAGTATTTGCAGACAGAGGTATGACTTTTATTTAATGCATTTAAATACAATGAATTGGGTATTCATGCATTTTGCATGAATATGGTGTATGGTCTGTTTGCAGATTAGTTTGATAAATTAAGATGCTTTTTAATCGTTTAATTCTGTATTCACCATGAGTTTACTAATAATAATCTTTTTCTTTTTTGTGTCATCAGCTGGACTCTAAATTATATCGGTTCTACACATCAAAGGTGCAGCTTCAACATCTCCAGAATATGTTGGCTTAGTTTAATTATTATCCTTTTTCTTGGTTAATCATCTTTTGAGGGTTCATATTATTGCATGCTGATAATGACTTTTTTGATGCTGTTTTCTAGGAACCTGTGTCGGTTTCCACAACCTTAAAGGGTTTACCGCGTGGTATTATTGAAGCTAAATCTGACTTGGAATTAAAACCGTTATGGTCAACAAGTAGTTCGAAGTTAGAGGTTAGGCTCAATCCTTCCTGCTCTTGGTTTGTATTATACATATATATATTTGTGTAACCGTTTTGTTATGATTGTAGGCTAATATTTCCACCCCGCATAACTTATTGGCAATGCCAGTGGGACTGAAACAGAAGCGAAATGTTAATACGATTGTTCAAAAGGTGCAATGATTAATTCTTTTTCATAACTTGTTTTATATTTCTTTTTCTGTCAATAATAGCGGCCTAACATTAGCAATTTCAGTTTCTTCAAGAAAATTTTACAATTATTTTGTTCCATTACGATGGAAAATTGGACGGCTGGCAAGATCTTGAGTGGAGCAACAAAGCCATACATGTTGTAGCTCAGAACCAAACAAAGTGGTATCAATTCACAACCGTTTTATAAGTACCTATTTTTTATTTCCATTGTTCATTAGAGTTTAACTTCATTTCAGGTGGTATGCAAAACGGTTTCTGCATCCAGCTGCTGTATCTATTTATGATTATATATTTCTATGGGACGAAGACCTGGGAGTGCAGCATTTCAATCCTAAAAGGTAGAGTTCGATAGTATATACATCTAAGTAATTGGTTTTTATTTAATTGATATATTGTTATGGCATGATATGTGCAGATACTTGGATATTGTTAAAACCGAAGGGTTGGAAATATCACAGCCCGCTTTAGATCCAAATTCAACCGGTATACATCATAGGATCACCGTACGAAAAAGGACAAACAAGTTTCATAGGTGAACAATTTGGTTCCTTTATGTCATCAAGGTTATCATGTTTTTGATTGCTAACGCGTAATGCCTTTTTGATTTTTTTTAACAAACAGAAGAGTGTATGATAGCAGAGGCAGTGTAAAATGTTCAGATGCCAGTGACGGCCCCCCATGTGCCGGGTAAGTTTCGATACATACAACAGCAATGAAGTATGTTATAGTATTTTACTATACATGTTATTTGTTATTATTTGGAATGCAGATTTGTGGAAGGAATGGCTCCAGTTTTCTCTAGGGCTGCATGGAATTGTGCCTGGCATCTTATTCAGGTAAATAATATTGATTATGTAATTATTTATTATATTTATTTACATTTATTATTACATCATATCTGTTGTATGGCTTGTAAGCGTTACCCTATTCATTATGTTAAATTACCAGAATGACCTCGTTCACGGATGGGGAATGGATATAAAACTCGGGTATTGTGCACAGGTTAGTTTAAACTTTTAATTAGTTTGAAATCGATAATAATATGTGAAAAGAATGATGATAAATTATAAAATGTTGCATTGTTAGGGAGACCGGACCAAGAAGGTGGGAATTGTGGACAGCGAATACGTTGTTCATCAAGGAATCCAATCATTAGGTGGACCCTCTGCTAAAAAGGTTTCCCTCTAAACACGATACCTAAATGAGCCCGATCAAAATGGGTACAGGTTTAAACGAGATAGCAAACACTTTTTTGTCAGTTTCTAAAAGTAATTTTGAATATAAACGATTTACGAGGTTGTATGCATTAAAATTGACTTTTGACAACTTTCAACCTGTTTGGCCCATTCCCCTTTTGTCAAGGTAAACGGGTCGAATCAGTCACCAACACATAGGCAGAAATTTTTATCTTATCCGACAAGAACTTACATTATGACTTTTTTTTTCAGACCCGGAACAATTTAGATTTGACGAAGGTATATATTTTTTTTCTTTATTAATTCCATAGCGGTTTCATGTCAATAATCCTTTTGTTTTTTTCTTCTTTCAGAAACATACGGTTGATATGCGAGCTGAGGTAACACAACCTGATATTCTTGTACATAAATGCAGACTTTTCTCAGCTTTTATAATTGTTTATTGATTGCTTGTGTTGACTGACGCAGATCCGGAGGCAATCAACAATGGAGCTCAAAATGTTTAAACAACGATGGGAAAAAGCAGTTAAGGAGGATACAAACTGGGTCGACCCGTTCTTGAGAAGTAGACGAAGACGCAGGACGAGACCGGCTGCAAGTCTTGATACGTGAGTTTTTGATCGTGCAAATTCAAATTTATTTTGGTTATAGATTAGATAGAATATAGTGACCGATTATAAAGTTGTTTTGTACTCTAGTTTTTTGTCTAGAGGCCCATTTGACCTCATGTTTATATTTAATTTGTTTGAATTTTTGTAATTTTGGCTTTGCTTGGCTGAATAGTAGGTCTAGCGTTGTTAAGTCATTGCGACTTCACATTTTAGTCGCACCTGGTTTTTAAGGTCGCATTAGTAAGCTCAAAAAAGCAACATTTATAGTCACAAATATGACGTGCTAAATCGATTGCGTACAATGCATAAAAATACTATTTTGGGAACAAAACAAAGAGATTCGGTTGTTTCGGTTTACAGTTGGTCGTCAGTTCTAGAAATTTATGTGAAAGGGCCTGGTCAAAGATAGGTTGATAGAAAACAGTCCGGTTTGAAGGATGTATTAGTCTCCAAGGGACATGGTGTGGTGTAAGGTGTCTCATGGCTCCTGGTTTCTGGTTTCAAATCCTGCAAAGTGCATGTATTGGTGGTTAATAGGATTATATCAGGCATAACTCATAAGGTTAGTTGCTATTAAAAATAAATAAATAAAGGATGTATTAAATGATGATAAAACAATTTCCGTTTTAAGATCAATTCATTTTGTGCCCATGTATTAGCATATATAGTTATCCTATACTTGTAATCTTGATGTACTTTCCAAATAGTATATAACTATGGAAATTGAAGCAAATAAATTCAGTAGAATATCTACAAAATTCATAATTATTAATTATTAGCACCGACTCACCGAGAGTAAAAAGGTAACGATTGTCACTAATGGAAGATGCAACAAAATTTACCTTATATTTATTTATTTTTTGAACGGCCCGAACCTACCTAAAGGCTTGGAACTGAAGAGCTGAAGAGACATTTACACAAGATTTACAAAGAAGAGAAACTGAGCCAAGTAGATGAGAAGGAAATAATGCTTTTTTTTTCCGACTATAATCAGTATCTTGCTGAATCGTATATTGTACCTTGTGACTTTTAATGAAAGTTAGTTTTGCCAGAAAAGAAAAAAAGAAAATGGTTTTTAGTGTTATTAGGTATGCTCCGGCTATCCCAATGAAAAGTCGATGAAGTAGCTATATTTTCTCGAATGGTTTACATATTTATAGTCATATACATTGAGAATAACTAAAGTTATAATAATCATGAGATAGGCGAATCTATAGTCAAGTATTCAATTTTTCTTGTGTGCATGATTTTATTCAATCCATGCAGCAAAAATTTAATGTAATATATATACACAAAGGATCACTCAGTGTGTAACATTTTGTTGAAATATCAACAAGACATGCATACATTTGGTAAAATCTAGTACATCTGCGATAAGAGGTTTGTTTTGTTCATGTTTTATTAGTGTATATTTTATTTTGGGCAACGCATGTGGTAAAATTTAATTCGTGTTCATGTTTTATTCGCGTGTATGGGTATTTGTTTGGAATTCAATGTTTTAATTTCAATTACATCTCTTAGCTTTGATATTGACCAACAAAATGTCACTTGAAATATTATGTCATATACATTTTCATAAAACACTTGGTTAAATCATCTTAAGTCATATAATGCAAAGTGTTACAAGGCATCCAGCAAATCGATAAAGAAAATTACATGGATATGTTCTAAATCAAGAGAAGTTCAATATTAACATAACACAACTCTAAAATATTTACAAGTAACAACATAACACAACTTTAACAAATATTTACAAGGTAAATTGATTTTTTTTAACTCAAAGTAAATCCTATAAAATCACATAAGTATTTATTTATTTACAAACTAGAAAATTAATCAAAATAGTTTAAAAAATGTTTTTAAAATTCCCAAAATATTGGAAAGGATTTAGTGGCTTGCTACTTTGGCACATAAAAAGTGAAAGCATACTAATTACTTTTGTTAATGGAACATTTTCATTTAACTATATGGTGAAGTGATAAGGTCAAACCATAGCTTTTTTAACTCGCTAACATGAAGAAAAACCCTAGAAACAAAGCAACAAAGTGGACAGGACTTCTCCTAACGTGCAAAACACAAAAAAAAAATATGGTGATGGAGTCTGGGCGTCCATGGTCACTTGGAATGACCATGGAACCGACCGCCGGACAAGCAACCAACCTCCTTGTTTGTTGAGTTTTGGTTTATAAAAGCAAATCTTGAGCAAGAATGATCTTCATCCTTTTTCTCTAACTAATACACATACATATCTAAAGCTTGACTCTCTTGATTCCACCATCCTTTAAACACAATTGAAAAAGAAATCAAAGATTAAAGAGCAAAAAGAATGAGCTTTCACTCGTTCTTGTAATAGGTTCTAGCACTTGTTTGTGAGTTGTACATAAATGTGGGTGACTTTGTGAGATGAACACTATAGTGCCATTTTATCCTTGAGAATTTAATCACTATCTTAGGACCACTATCAAGTAATTATTAAGCAACTTGATAACGTTATAAAGGTGGCCCTCAAAAACTAGTTATCACAACTTGCTAAAAAAATAGTTACTTTTTGGTGATTGTCCCACAAGAAAAACAATGACAGAAGCAAACAATTACTAAAAAGAAGCAATAAGTTGAAGATAATAGGCAAGCAAATCAACTTAAAACAAAGTTTATTCTCCATTATATTAAACTAAAACTTGTCTTAAACCCCAACATGGGTAACAGGCCAAATCTTACAAAAACATCAAAAACAAAGTTTATTCTCCATTATTAAACTAAATCAACTTAAAACTAATCACTAATATCTTCCCACCAAGATAAAATCATCATCATCAAGAACCTCAACATCTTTATCCCCTATGAAATGCTCGCGCCCGATCTCTTTAACCAAGTTAACAAACTCGACCCTCTTCGCCAACGGAAGTGGTACATATGGTAACCGAAACACGGGCCTCACAACCCCGAGCTGAGCCAGGGCCGTGTTCAACCCGATCGGGTTGGGCTCACAAAACAACCATTTTATCAAAGGCTGAAGCTTTGCGTTAAGAGCCGAATTCTTACCTTCGAACATGAGTTCCCGCATCAACCCGGGAATCAAATTGCTAGCAACCGATATCACTCCCGTAGCCCCGTGGTCCCACCTTGAATCGTGACACTCGTCGTCGTTTCCACTCCACACGGTTATGTTGTTTTTGGTGTGGTGTTCGGTTCTCTCGTGGCCTACGCATTCTTTGACACCTGCTAAGTTAGTGGTGTTATCGGCCAGTGATTGGATGAGACTGGGTGGGATATCTTGGCCCGTTCGGGATGGCACGTTGTAGATGATTGTGGGGCCCATTGGGAGAACACATTTAAAGTGAGAGACCATGCCGTCTAGAGATGTTTTCCCGTAGTACGGGTTGATGTGAAGTGCCGCGTGCATTCCAACGGCGAAGCCTTGTTCGGTTGCGTGGATTGCTTCTCGGGTTGAGTTGCTTCCCGTGTTTCCTATGACCTGAGATGTTAAAATAAATAGATCAGCTAACGGGTCGAAACTCAAAAAAGGTTCAAGCAAAAACGGGTTGTTTTGTTAATGCAAGCCAAAACAGGCCAGGTTAGGTAGACATGAAAGTACTTTCTTAGATAAATAAATATAACTTTTGTTATAATTATGAATTTCTTATTAAAAACAATTTAAAATGTTGTCAAAAATAGCCTTCGAGCAACTTTCAAACTTTCACTGGACCTGTAAACGAACCGCCCACTCAGTGAACCGTTCTCATTACACGTGTCATGTTTGTTCATTTACGTCCGTTAATGTTCGTTCAATTACATTCATTTATATACGTTAGTTTACGTTTGTTTGAGCTTGTTCGTTTGTAAATCCATATAATTTTTTGGACCCATTACAATTTAGTCTAGTTCTTTTAGTATTGATGCCCAACAGATTTATGTTCACGCTTACTTTTAATTGGTGTTCGATCAGTTATGTTCTTTCATCTATATTAAGCAATCTTCGTGGACTGTTCGTTTATATTATTGACAAAGAAACATAAAAGAACACCAACACATTCATTTTCTTAAGAATAAACATGTACAAGAAACTCTTGCTCGTTTAATTTTTCAGGTTTGATCGTTCATTTAGTGCTAAACGAACGAACACGAACATACCCTGTTCGTGTTTGTTCGGTTAGTTTACAGGCCTAACTTCCACCAAGTCCGGCCCATTCCCCTAAGACTTCTTGATTCGAGCCGCTTAACACAACCAAAATCGACCCGCTTACAATATTTCTCACTTCAAACCGTATAACACAACATGTATCAACCCATGTATAAGGGAACAGGTCAAAATATCCCCAAAGGAGTAAAAAGGATAGAAAAATAAGAAAGTGGTGTATTGACTTTTGACCTTAATTGATGTGCCAAAGCAGTTAATGGTGTGACCAATAAGCATAATGTGTTCATCCCAACTCATTAACTGGCCTTCACCTGTAGTGCCGCCAACAATGACACCATCAACACCGTCTTCAATTTGCATATGCACCAGGGCATCATAAGCCTCTAGATCAAATCTCCCATCAGGTAAGTATGGAGTTTTAATAGCAGTTATTAATCTCAGTGACTTAATCTCATCTGTATAGGTCCTGAAAACATAGCAAAAGAATGTCACATCGCAATCTCAAAATAAAAACAAACTGAAACACTAATTTGAACACAACGATACCTGTTTTTAACTTCAAAACTGCGCATCGGTAGGTGAAAATTGGGGAGCACAGCTGCTTTTGGGGACATCCATCTTGCAGCCCTGTTTAATTATCAAAATTCAACCGAGAAAAAAGTCATCAGTATTTACAGCAGAAGGTTCCGAATGGCAGATTATTAAAGAATAGGGTGCAAACGAGCCAAGCCGTTAGCGAGCTACTCGAGATCGGATTCATAAAAAGCTTGAAGCGAGCCAAACCTTATCAAAACCGAACCTCAAATAAAGCTCGTTTAGTTATCAGGCTCAAGCTCGAGCCTTGTAAGAGAAGATTGTTTAGGCTACTCGAGCCGTATCGTATGTTTCAGTTTTAAGCCTTTTGGACTTCTATGTATTAATTTCACACTGCACAGCCAAGTTTGAGCCGAGCTTTGGCTTGTTTAGTTTTTTAAGGTACTCTACACACGAGCTCGAGCTAAGCCTAGACTCGTGTAAGGTTTTTCTCAAAATGTATGAGAACAATAAAAATGTAGGGGTGTGCATAAAACCGAATAAACCAATCTCAAATAATTTGGATCCAAATTCATTATTTGGACGATCTATTTCTTTTTTGCCCAAAATTTAAAGCTCAATCAGCAAAACTGAAGAAACAGAAACCAAATGCTTTTCGACCCAAACTGAAGCATGCAAGCCATATATAAGAAACAATCCAAGCTCAAGCTTTAGAAAAATAGCACAAAACAAGCTCAAGCTCAAATCTATCAACATAATAATCAAATCCCAACAAAAAACATAGAAAGAAGAGTAAATCCATCATAACATAACATGCACCAAGAAAAGAATGAATAATCTGGTAGTGTTAAAAAGCAATACCGATTGCGAGTGTTGGTCGAATTCGATCGGAAAGCCAAGTCATTTACCGAGCTCTTGAAAGCAGACATTTGCTGATACGCCAGAGACATGTTTCAACAATTTACAAACAGAAGGCCGATTTGTGATATTTGTTCAAATAGAAATGCCGATGATGGTCGTAATAATAATCGTTATAGTAGTGGTCGTAATCGGACTGCCAGGGATGTCGGCGGCGAGGTGGTTGAACATTGCCGTTGGTTTGGTTTGGTTTGCTTATGGATGAGGAGTGAAACTGGAACCCTAGAGAGAGCCTATGCTTATAGCTTTCTCAGTGGGGTTTTCTTTTCCTTTTTGTAAATATTATTATTATTTCCAATTGTGGGATATGTGGATAAACATTGTACGCCACATGTAAATCTTATTATATTATCTTGTGCTAATAATAAACAAAAATAATGATAAAAATGTATCATAATTATATAAAATTCTAATTTTTAATTTCTGTTCTTAATCTATATTATTCACGGGTAATGGATGAAAATGATTTGACCCATAAGTTGCAACATTTTCAATATACTTCAACATATTATACGCATATTAATAACCATTTATAACAATTTAATACCTAAAATATAATTATGATTAATATATACTTCAAGATATTATACACATATTAATAACTATAACCACATTAAATCCTAACTTCTGATCTCTATTCTCCTTAATCCATGCTATCTATAGGTTATGGATGAAAATGGTTTGACCCATGAGTTACAACATTTTCAATATGCTTCAACATATTATACACATATTAATAACCATTTACAACAATTTAATACCTAAAATGTAATTATGCTTAATTATACCTTATTTTATTATAGAGGTCAACATTTTTTTAACAATATAACTCATAAATTCAGTTTAAAATTATGCAAAGCTACACTTCATGCATTTAAATTAAGTTTTAATTATGCTATTTAATTTAAATTTCCATTTAATGTGGTTATTTAATTTTGAAGCATTAATTTATTTTCTAAAAATTATCGTTCAAAAAAAATTTAAACATTAATATCAAGATTAATTATAACTAAAAAATTTGGAGTCCTACAATTTACGGTTTTTGCTTAAAAATTAAAATTCGCATTGTTTGTGTTTTGGAAACCGTCAATTTCGGTTTGTTTTCATTCCATAAACATTTATCGCATAATCAATTTCAACAAAATAAATAAGATCATACATAAAAACTTTTTTTTCGTACCAAATCATTGTGTGTAATTCTAATTTTTTTTGGTTTTATTATTGTTGTGAATCCGTTATTACTACTTCTTCGAACTCATAGCAATATTTAATTTGTTTCTACGTTTTCCAAATGAATGTAAATTTAAGATTCTAGATTTCTCACTATTTATATTATATATTTCATTTCTTTTTTATCTTCAATTTTGCGTTTTTTTTCAAATAATAGGCTTTATTAATTTATTTTTCATTTGACAAATTCCGTACAATACACAAGCTCAAAAACTAATAGAAATAATAATAAAACTTGTAATATGAAAATACCAAAATATACCCAAACAGAGTATATATAGAATATGTACCACAGGAAGAGGTACATGACTAGAAAATGGCAAAACATAAAAATCTAAGATATGGGTACGGCAAAAGAAAATATAAAAAATAAAAATATATTAAATAAAGTTCAAAATAGATATATATTGATGTAAAGTGTAAACTTCAAAAAACACTATATCAATCATAGGTAATTAACGAATTGAGAATTGAGAAGAGATAATGAAGTGATGAGCTCATGAAGGCTGATCGATGATTGATGAATCAATGATGTATGGGCGTATATAAGTCGATCAATGAAAGGGCAGAGCGGCCGATCGTATATATTTACGGATATATAGGAACTTGAAAAGGTTAAAACTTAAAACCCTAAAACAAATTAGAAACGTCCCCTAAACGGTTTGGATCCGTTCCCGCCAACCAGGAAACATTTTGGACACATCCCATTAACCGAAACGTTTAGGAAAAATCCCTGTGGCGTTTCCGTCCCTAAAACATCCTGGGACGAGTACTCCTATCATCACAGTCGTCCCCGTGCTACATAGTATATAGAGAATATTCTATATACAACTCTAAACACTCGTTTGAATAATATGATAAGTATAGAATATAATGTCTCTCTGACTATATAATTTGGTTGTTAATCATTAAGTATATTTTATAACACAAACTTATACTTAAAAATAATTTAAGCAAATAAGCCATTTGTAGAGGTAAGATCCTTCAAGAAGCCCGCGAAAGCGGTAAGAACCTACAACCGCGGAAAGGTCACAACAGACAAGAAAGACATCCGCGAATAATAATCGTTGTAGTAGTGGTCGTAATCGAACTGCGAAGGATGTCGGCGGCGAGGTGGTGTAACATTGCCATTGGTTTGGTTTGCTTATGGATGAGGAGTGAAACTGAAACCCTAGAGAGAGGTTATGGTTATAGCTTTCTCAGTAGGTTTTTTTCTCTCTCTATTTTTTAAATATTATTATTATTATTATTATTATCATTATTATTATTATTTCCAATTGTGGGATTTGTGGATAAACATTGTACGCCACATGTAAATCTTATTATCTTATTTTACTTTACTAATAAACAAAAATAATGATAATAATGTATCATAATCATATAAAATTCTAATTTCTAATCTCTATTCTCCTTAATCTATATTATCCATGGATAATGGATGAAACATTTTCAATATACTTCCACATTTGATAGGCATATTAATAACCATTTACAACAATTTAATACCTAAAAAGTAATTATGCTTAATATATACTTCAAGATATTATACACTTATTAATACCATAACCACATTAAATCTTAACTTCCAATCTCTATTCTCCGTAACCATATTATCTATGGATCATGGATGAAAATGGTTTGACCAATGAGTTACAGCATTTTCAATATACTTCAACATATTATACACATATTAATAACCATTTACAACAATTTAATACCTAAAATGTAATTATGCTTAATATATACCTTATTTTATTATAGAAGTCAACATTTTTTTAACAATAGGAACTTATAAATTCAAATTAAAATTAGGCAAAGCTTCACTTCATGAATTTAAATTCAGTTTTAATTATGCTATGTAAGTTAAATTTTCACTTAATGTGATTATTTAATTTGAAGCATTAATTTATTTTCTAAAAATTATCGTTCAAAAAAATTTTAAACATTAAAATCATGATTAATTATACCGAAAAAAATTTAGAGTTCTACAATTCTCGGTTTTTGCTGAAAAATTAAAAATTCGCATTGTTTGTGTTTTGGAAACCATCAATTTCGGTTTTTTTTCATTCCTTAAACATTTATCACATAATCCATTTCAACAAAATAAATAAGATCATACACAAAAACATTTTTTCGTAGTTATTATCGTATGACATGTACCAACTCATTGTGTGTAATTCTAATTTTTTGGTTTTATTATTGTTGTGAATCCGTTATTACTACTTCTTCGAACTCATAGCAGTATTGAACTCATAGCAATATTTAATTTGTTTCTATGTTTTTCAAATGAATGTAAACTTGACATTCTAGATTTCTCACTGTTTATACTATATATTTCATTTCTTTTTTATCTTCAATTTTGTGTCTTTGTTTCAAATAATAGGCTTTATTAATTTTTTTTTATTTGACAAATTCCGTACAATACACAAGCTCAAAAGCTAGTAGAAATAATAATCAAACTTGTAATATGAAAATACCAAAATATACCCAAACAGAGTATATATAGAATATGTACCACAGGAACGGGGTACATGACTAGAAAACGGCAAAACTTAAAAATCTAAGATATGGGTACGGCAAAAGAAAATATAAAAAAATAAAAATATATTAAATAAAGTTCAAAATAGATATATATTGTTGTAAAGTGTAAACTCTAAAAACACTACATCAATCATAGGTAATTAATGAATTGAGAATTGAGAAGAGATAATGGAGTGATGAGCTCATGAAGGCCGATCGATGATTGATGAATCAATGATGTATGAACGTATATATGTCGATCAATGAAAGGGCAGACCGGCCGATCGTATATATTTACGAATATATAGGAACTTGAAAAGGTTAAAACTTAAAACCCTAAAAATAATTAGAAACGTCCACGAAATGGTTTGTATCCGTTCCCGCCAACCAGGAAACATTTTGGACGCATCCCCATTAACCGGAAACGTTTAGGAAACATCCCTGTGGCACTTTCGTCCCTAAAACATCCACGCGGCGAGTACTCCTATCATCACAACCGTCCCCGTGCTACATAGTATATAGAGAATATTCTATATACAACTCTAAATACACGTTTGAATAATATGACAAGTATAGAATATAATGTCTCTCTTACCATATAATTTGGTTGATAATCATTAAGTATATTTTATAACACAAACTTATACTTAAAAAATAATTTTAGCAAATAAGCCATTTGTAGAGGTAAGATCCTTCAAGAAGCCCGCGAAAGCGGTAAGAACCTACAACCGCAGAAAGGTCACAACAGACAAGACAGACATCCGCGAATAATAATCGTTGTAGTACTTGTCGTAATCGGACTGCGAAGGATGTCGGCGACGAGGTGGTGGAACATTGCTGTTGGTTTGGTTTGCTTATGGATGAGGAGTGAAACTGGAACCCTAGAGTGAGGTTATGGTTATAGCTTTCTTAGTGGGTTTTATTATTATTATTATTATTATTATTATTATTATTATTATTTCAATTGTGGGATTTGTGGATAAACATTTTATGCCACATATATATCTTCTTATCTTATTTTATACTCTGTTAATAAACAAAAATAATGATGATAATATATTATAATCATATTAAATTCTAATTTCTAATCTCTATAATTCTTAATCCACGTTATCATGGATGAAAATGGTTTGGCCCATGAGTTACGGCATTTTCAATATACTTCAACATATTATACGCATATTAATAACCATTTACAACAATTTAATACCTAAAATGTAATTATGCTTAATATATACTTCAAGATATTATACACATATTAATAACCATAACTACATTAAATCCAAATTTCTATTCTCTATTCTCCTTAACTCATGTTATCTATGGAGCGTGGATGAAAATGGTTTGACCCGTGAGTTACAGCATTTTCAATATACTTCAACATATTATTCACATATTAATAACCATTTACAACAATTTAATACCTAAAATATAATTATGCTTAATATATACCTTACTTTATTATAAAAGTCAATATCTTTTTAACAATAGGAACTCATAAATTTAGTTTAAAATTATGCAAAGCTTCACTTCATGTGTTTAAATTAAGTCTTAATTATGCTATTTAATTTAAATATCCATTTAATGTGATTATTTAATTTTGAAGCATTAATTTATTTTTCTAAATATAATCGTTCCAAAAATTTTACACATTAAAATCATGATTAATTATACCTAAAAAATTTGGAGTCCTACAATTCACGGTTTTTGTTGAAATTAAAAATTCGCATTGTTTGTGTTTTGAAAACCGTCAATTTCGTTTTTTTTTCATTTCATAAACATTTACATTAAACAACCCCCCCCAAACAATCTCAATTTATCAAAAATCTAGAATTTCTATTAGACCGTTTTCCCGTATTCGTTAAACTCATTATACATTATACATATAGTCGTCTAGTGTACATGATTCTCTATGTCATTATTCATCTAGCTCGTCTATGACTTAACAATTACCGCCTAAGTCAAGGAGAGTTTTCATAAGCCCTTTTTAATTTTTACATATTTTGGAGTGTAGCATGTATGCCTATTATCGAGTCCACGCTCATTTCATTTTTATTCATTATTACAGATGATTCACAATTATGTTGTTGTGTGTTTATTTTGATGTATGTGTTTATGATGCATGCTATGTGCTCAAATTACATGCTATGTGTTTACAGTTTTAATGGTGGTGGTTGCTCATACTTGATGTGTTCATTCTTAATAGTGAACACACACCCGTTCGATCTCGATAACGAACTGACACGTCCATTCTCAATAATGGACGCCCTTGTTACATACTCACGTACTGATTTTTATTCATTCAATGACTTGTGAATTACACTTCTCCACAATAATATATATTATAAACTTATGATTACTCACCAACATTTTAGTTGACTACGAGTGATACTTATGCAAGACTTGAAGAAATTTAGTAGACCTTTAGGATATAGTGAATTAATGACTTGCATGTATTATTCATTACTTGTCATTTCATTTCAACCCACCTAATTTTGACATATGGTCAACTGTATGTCGTTTTATGAAGAGCCAAAAGAAGATATTGACTTAAAATACTATGTTAAATAAAGAAGACAAAGTTACAAACACAACAATAAATGTTCTTTACAAGGAAATATTTGGAGGCTTAAGAAGTTTTTTTTATTGATGTTTTTTGTATTAATTTTAGAATGTAATTTCATTATTTATAACTTTATGTATGCAAATAGTATATTTTATATGCTAATTTCAAACAATATTTTACTCTTGACGATTATCTGATAATCTAATTTTATACACTTATGAATATATTAATCTACTAAGAAACAAAAATTCAATTGATAAATTCTAAGAATATTTTTCTCACAACTTTTCATTCCTTCTATTTATTTTAATTAGAAATATATGTATGTGTGTGTGTGTGGGGGGGTATATATAAATTTATCTGTTCATATTAATATAAATTTTTATACATCTTTAAATAAATAAACATATATGTTTACTTGACGATTTTACTAATTTTCACCCGTGTAGTACACGGGTTAATAAACTAGTTATACCTAAAAAATTTGGAGTTATACAATTCACGGTTTTTGCTAAAAAAAATTAAAAATTCGCATTGTTTATGTTTTGGAACCGTCAATTTCGGTTTTTTTTTTCATTTCATAAATATTTATCACATAATCAATTTCAACAAAATAAATAAGATCATACACAAAACGTTTTTCGTAATTACTGTCATATGACATGTACCAAATCATTCTACGTGCTTCTAATTTTTTGGATTTATTATTGTTGTGAATCCGTGTTTACTAATTCTTCGAACTCATAGCAGTATTGAAATCATAGCAATATTTAATTTGTTACTACATTTTCCAAATGAATGTAAATTTGAGATTCTAGATTTCTCACTGTTTATACTATATATTTCATTTTTTTTTATCTTCAATTTTGTGTCTTTGTTTCAAATAATAGGCATTATTATTTTTTTATTTGACAAATCCTGTGTAATACACGGGCTCAAAAGCTAGTAGAAATACTAATCAAACATGTAATATGAAAATACCAAAATATACCCAAACAGAGTATACTAGAAAACGGCAAAACTTAAAAATCTAAGATATGGGTACGGCAAAAAGAAAATATATAAAAATAAAAATATATTATATAAAGTTCAAAATAGATATATATTGATGTAAAGTGTAAACTTCAAAAAACATTACATCAACCATATGTAATTAATGAATTGAGAATTGAGAAGAGATAATGAAGTGATGAGCTCGTGAAGGCCGATCAATGATTGATGAATCGATGATGTATGGACGTATATATGTCGATCAATGAAAGGGCAGAGAGGTCGATTGTATATATGTACAGATATATAGGAGTTTGAAAAGGTTAAAACTTAAGACCTTAAAAATAATTAGAAACGTCCCTCAAACGGTTTGGATCCGTCCCCGTTAACCAGGAAACATTTTGGACGCATCCCAATAACCAGAAACGTTTAGGAAACATCCCCGTGGCGTTTTCGTCCCCAAAACATCCCCGGGATGAGTACTCCTATCATCATAGTCGTCCCCCTGTGCTACATAGTATACAGAGAATATTCTGTTTACAACTCTAAACAATCGTTTGAATAATATGATAAGTATAGAATATAATGTCTATGACTATATAATTTTGTTGATAATCATGAAGTATATTTTATAATACAAACTTATACTTAAAAATAGTTTAAGCGAATAAGCCATTTGTAGAGGTAAGATCCTTCAAGAAGCCCGCGTAAGCGGTAAGAACCTACAACCGCAGAAAGGTCACAACAAACAAGACAGACATCCGAGAAAATGACATAGCGAATGGCGCAATGTCACACCCCAACCTACGGTGGAATATGCCGGGGCGCGACATAATTGTATCATAGCTCAAAAGACACTAAAGTAAATACACGTGTCAATATCTAAATTATTTATTTCATAGAATTCACGTACGCAAAAACAAAAACATTGTCTCGAAATAAATACAAATTACAACTTAAATAAATAAGAACAAATCTGTCTTTATTACTCATGCAACCTAAAGTCCAATATACTCTTTAATATCTTGCTTCATCCAATATAGTTACCTGCGCCATGCGTGAAAATATATAGTTTGTCAACATAAAGTTGAGCAAGTAATCACTGTTTTTGAATACATATAATATTGAAAATGACAATTCCTTGCGATAAATATGAACTACTACAACTAGCATAACAATAAATATAAAAATTGTCTTTTTACTCGAATCACATAGATAACGAGTTACTCCGATGGCGTATGATCATACTAATGAGGATGAGGATAAGGATGAGATACCAACCACCAAAACATAAAATAAGCACATAGTCACATTTGCACGTTTAACTAATTGATCAATATCATATAACGCAAATATTGGAATTGTGGTGAACTAAAACGATTGAGTTGTGAATGCATAACGCCCTCAAAATATAAAACGGTAAAAAGGGGGATGTGAATTACTTACCTTATCGAATGGATTAATGAGGGTGAAACGATGATAAGGAGTTAATATAGGCTTTGTCACGCTTCTCGAGATACATCACAAAAGGTCCTATTTGTTAACAATAATATTAATAAACAAATAAAAATTAATAATACATAATGATTTGAGATTTGATGGGATATTATTAGTTTGATTATCATTATTGCGGTTGATAATTGGTTGGAAATATTTGAAGTCGTTTTAGGGTTTAGATTATTTTATTTATTACTTATTTAATAATATTATTACATTTACTAGTTGTAAATAATATAACTAGAGAGTATAAACAAATAAAAATAATGGAACGCAATATAACAGCTACTAATCGGTTTAAAAGGAATTTGAAGAATTTATGGATTTACGTTATTTTATTATTATTATTATTACATTTATTATTATTATTATTATTATTATTATTTTGCATTGATAAATAAAACCATAAATGTTACTCATGATTTATGATAACGGACAAAATATAAACTTTATTATTCAACGTTTATTAATTCGGTTTATTTTAAATATATATGATAAGAATATATATGTTATACACATGTAGGTTTATTAACGATATTTGAACCTTGGTTTATTATTATTATTATTATTATTGTTATCATAATCATTATTATTATAATAATTATTATTATTATTATATTTAAATAAATAAGATGGGTATTATATAAACCTATTAAGGGGAAAGTTAAACAAAAAAAAAAGAGTTTTGATCAATGAACAAAGTTCGGTTCATATGACGAATATATATACAAGTTTATTGGAATTCCAATTATGTAACAATATAAGTATAAATATGTACGCATATGAATATATGTATTTGTATAAATATAAAGGTGTCGGAAAAAGTCCAGAATCTAATAACTCGGGGTTCGGTTTGTTAAAAAAAATATATTTATTTATTTATTATTGTAAAAGCATAATATTGACAAAATATAATTTTAAAGATAAAAAGAAAAATAAAAATGAAAACCGGGCGTGGTGGGACTCGAACCCGCTCCTCCAGGCCGGTTCCGAGTTTTAAAGGGGTTTTAAATTAGGGAGCAAGCAAAGTTTGTTTGGTTGTCGGCCGACTAACAGATGGAGGGAAAGATAAAGGAATGGGTATTGAATATAGTTTGCAACCGGGTCCTTCCTCTTTTGTTAAGGGTGCAAAGATGGTAAAATGTTTGTTTAAGGGTGGTTTATGCAATAAACTCAAAGTTATATCAATAAATTAAATAAATAAAACTAAAAAGATATATACTTATAAATGCGTGATTTTTTTATTGATGATATACTCGAATACAAACAGGGTCGGGTATGATTACAAATATGAGGAAACCAAAAACCCGAAATGTTACAGTATTCACAACTTTTTGAAAATTTCGTCCCGAAATTAGAATACAAGAAAATAAAATAAGAATAAACCGAAATTACTAAATCATTTCGGTAATAAAAAGGAAACAACATAGATGCTCGAGTGACCCAGAAAACGCTACAAATGGGTAATATGACAAGTCCACTTATATATAGGATGTACCAGCGGCGTATCCACCATGACCTTATCATATTATATATCATTTGTAACGTTGTCTTATAATCCCTCGGTTCTAAGTTGTTCGTACACCAACGTACCCACCATGACTTCCATGCGAGGGCTTCGATAATCATGTGTGCACTCATAATTACTTATTTCTTCGCATGGTCCGCATGGTTCGTTACATTGGGTGGGTTAAAATTATACATACACGTTTAAGAAAAATCTTTTTTTTTTTTGTAAATCAAGATAAAATTCAGAATAAAGGCGAAACAATAGTTAACAACCATTGAAAAATTAAAGAAGACCCTTGAAGTCAAATATCAAGATAACTAGTATGACACAAAAACGATTGGACAAGCTTAAATATCAAAATTCTTATAGTTAATGTATGTCGAGATAGAACGTTTGAAAGACGTAACAAGTTGTCGAGCATTAAAAGCCAAAAATAAAAACTCTTTTTTATAGTAAATGAAAATAATCATCACAATAGTTAAGTCGAATATATGAAACATTGGGGGTCATGAGAGACTAAAAATTGCGTAAGCATATGATAACCACAAGGAACTAACAAAATTAGAGAAATAACGACGCAAAGTTGTTAGTTGTGATATTCCCGAGGAAGTTTAGCCGTTATGGGGAGGGTGTAAGTTGGTGACGCTCGTATTGAGATAATGATAAATCGTAAATGAGAATATAAAATCAATAAAATGAAATGCGTGCATAGGGCTCCTATTAGATAGCTATGCCTTAACCAAGTACATAGCCCAGGTTCGAAAGTGACAGGTCATAGGCAGCCCAGATTACGGTTCCTATTAGATAACCAGGTACATAGCCATGCACATGGTCCCGGTTTCCACTAACGATTATGTTTGAGGTCACCGGTCATAGGCCGTTAAATTGAGTTGATCATGAGCAAACAATTACAATTCTAAAGATAGATATAAGCAATGCGTGTCGTGCTTTATGAGGGGAGTAAGTGAAGATGGATATATCAAATGTAAACACCAATTCATTAATAATATTGAAAATTTGAGTACAAGGAGACATTATTCAAAAGAGAAGAAAAAAACAAAAGTAACAAATGCGAAAATAAAAATATGTTGCTTGCAACGTTTGTTTTCTCGAGGTAGGTAGGTCTTTGGGCATAAGGATTAGTGTGAAGTGGTGCCATGATTCCTAAGTTGCAATTCATTGGCGTTGGTGTAGTACACACATCCTTGCATGCCCCTGATTGGCTTGATTCGTTTGGGTTTGCTCGGCTTGGTTTGGTTGAGGTTGAATAGCTTGGATGGGATGGGCTGGCATTAGTTGGGCTTGGTCGGCTTGGGGTTGGAAAGTTTGGGCTTGATATATTTGGAGTTGGTTCGTTGGGCTTAGGTAGGTTTGAATTTGACAAACAAGTTTTGAACATGTGTTGCAAAGATGGTTTGGGCTACCGCAATGACAACAGGCTCGTATAGTTGGGAGAGATGGAGCATAAGGTAGGTATATAGTTGGGGAAATGATTGAGTGATAGGTTGGGGAATAGGGGAGTTGAGTTGCATTTTCATAGGCTCTCGACAATATTGGGTGAGGTGGCCGAATCAGTGGCAATTGGTACACACTCGGCAAGTGGATTGCGCCGGATGGTGGCGTTGGCAAGTGTTGCAATATGGGTGAGGGCCGGTGTATGGTTTCTTGGTTAGAGGGGCTTTTTGGGCTTGTGATTAGGCTAAGATATAGTTTTGTGAGTTGGGATTTCATTTGATATTGCAGTAATGTGATGAGTTGTGGTTTTGGTTGTGTTTGGAGGATTCGGGCTTTGAGGATTCAGGTTCGGATTCTTTAGTGGGCTTGTTATTGGGCTTTTTGGAACTCTTCAGCGTCAAGGTCTCGACCTTAACGTGGTTTTCAGTGAGGGTACCGGCTAGGGTAATGGCCTCATGAAGTTCCTTCGGGTCACGACTTAGGACGGAATCTTGGATTTGCATCGGCAAACCCGTTATGTAGTTGTCAATCGCACGCTCCAAAGGAGTGACCATGTGCGGGATGTGGACGCTCAATTCGTGAAACCGATCGTTGTAGGTGGTATTATCACCTCCCTCTTGCTTTAAATTCCAGAATTCGTCTTCCAACTTTCGGAGTTCATATTTCGGGTAGAACTTGTCTAACATGAGCTTCTTGAGGTCATCCCATGGCAAGGCCATGGCAACCTCAGCCCCAAGGTCCTAGTTTTTGTTATTCCACCAAGTAAGGGCACTCAATTTGAAAATGATTGAGGCATACATGGTCTTTTTGTCATCCAGACATGCACAGTGGAGGAACACACTTTCCATGTGCTCGAACCATTGAAGAAGGGTTGTAGCACCCTTAGTCCCAAAGTAATCGGTCGGGTTAACATTGGTGAATTGCTTGATAGAGAAAACATTAGGATTCGGGTTCGCGGAAGTATTAGCAGCGACATTCACGGTTTGAAGTTAAGAAATGAGTGTCGGGAGGGCTTCCACGATTCTCTTGGCAATGCGAGATGACATGCTACGGCTAGAGTTACCGGTGCGACGTTTACGGTTGATAAGGTGGGAAGACATACTGCAAGGATAAAATGTGTAAAATTTACGAGACTCGGGTAAATGTTGTAAATGTATGAGTTTGTGTAAATTGATACTTGTGAATTGTATTTAACAATTTGAGGTTGGGTTTGTGGTTGAGGTTGAGAATGATGTCATTTATGAGACTTGATTTTATAAGTGTTAACGTTATGAGGAATAAATAAATAAATAAATAAATAAATAAATAATTATAACATAACTTTAAAATTGAAATATACGGTTTCATTTGTTGGTTAGGATTCATGAACCACCATGGTTTCTTCCGATGAAATGAAAATATTGAAAACCAAATAAAGGTTATTGAAATATTAATGTATTAATTTCACAAAATCGATTAAAATTGAGTTGTGAAGGGTGTTGAGGTAGATGGTTGAAGTAATTCGGGAACCACCCGTATTTATATACCTCACCCATCCATTCAACTAAAAACAATACGGAAAACCGAGTTTAGCCACGTATCACCGTGAATTCGGTTATAAATTAAGGATGTGATAGTCACATGACCACGATTGATACAATGAGGGTAATAGATTCGTGAACGTTTGGTGTGATACGATTTGGCTTAACAAGTTTCACATTCACACCTCACCCTCCAGGAAGGAAACCAGGTCTCACGGCTGATTGAGATTTATGCGCATTGCACTTCCTTAGGCTCGCAAGCCTTGGTGTCAAGGGGTCGGTTTACAGCTGTGTCCCCCTTACAGTTACTACGTATCCGTTACACGAATCATCCTCAAGGAGAGGGGAAGTAAAAGGTGGGATTTCTTAAGGAAATTCCTGATCTAAAAATCATCATAATGTTTTGAAAATGATTTTAAGGCATAGCCTCGGAATAAGTGTGTGCTTTCGTGTACAATTGTATATGATAAACAATTTAAATAAATTAAGCTATGTACAAAAATTTAAACAAGTAGGGTGCACGTATAGGAACACGTATAGGGACCCTAAGCATGCTACTAGGACGTTATGTCTAACCACCTATCTTATAGCCTTCGGCTCTGATACTAATCTATCACACCCCAACCTATGGCGGAATATACCGGGGCTCGACATAATTGTATTATAGCTCAAAAGACACTAACGTAAATACACGTGTCAATATCTAAATTATTTATTTCATAGAATTCAAGTACGCAAAAACACAAACATTGTCTCGAAATAAATAAAAATTACAACTTAAATAAATAAGAACAAATCCATCTTTATTACTCATGCAACCTAAAGTCCCAATCTACTCTTTAATATCTTGCTTCATCCAATATAGTTACCTGAGTCATGCATGAAAATATATAATTTGTCAACTTAAAGTTGAGCAAGTAATCACGGTTTTTGAATACATATAATATTAAAAATGATAATTCCTTGCGATAAATATGAACTACTACAATTAGCATAACAATAAATATAAAAATTGTCTTTTCACTCAAATCGCATAGATAACGAGTTACTCCGACGACGTATGATCATACTAATGAGGATGAAGATGAGATACCAACCACCAAAACATAAAATAAACACATAGTCACATTTGCACGTATAACTAATTGAGCAATATCATATAACGCAAATATTGGAATTGTAGTGAAATAAAATGATTGAGTTGTGAACGCATAACGCCCACAAAATATAAAACAGTAAAAGGGGGGATGTGAATTACTTACCTTATCGAATGGATTAATGAGGGGTGAAACGATGATAAAGAGTTAGTATAGGCTTTGTCACGCTTCGAGATACGTCACAAAAGGTCCTATTTGTTAACAATAATATTAATAAACAAACAAAAATTAATAATACATGAGATTTGATGGGATATTATTAGTTTGATCATCATTATTGCGGTTGATGATCGGTTGGAAAGATTTGAAGTCGTTTTAGGGGTTTTAGATTATTTTATTTATTAATTATTTAATAATATTATTACATTTACTAGTTGTAAATAATATAACTAGAGAGTATAAACAAATAAAAATAATGCAACGCAATATAACAGTTACTAATTGGTTTAAAAGGAATTTGAAGACTTTATGGATTTACGCTATTTTTTATTATTATTATTATTTGCATTGATAAATAAAACCATAAATGTTACTCATGATTTATGATAACGAGAAAAATATAAACTTTATTATTCAACGTTTACTAATTTGGTTTATTTTAAATATGTATAATGAGAATATATTTGTTATACACATGTAGGTTTATTAAAGGGAAAAATTATTTGAACCTTGGTTTATTATTATTATTATTATTATTATTATTGTTGTTATTGTTATCATAATCATTATTATCATTATTATTATTATTATTAAATAAATAAGATAGGTATTATATAAATCTATTAATAGGCAAGTTAAACGAAAAAAAAAGAGTTTTGATCAATGAACAAAGTTCGGTTCATATGACGAATATATATACAAGTTTATTGGAATTCCAATTATGTAACAATATAAATATATCTATGTATGCATATGAATATATGTATTTGTATATAATATAAAGGTGTCGGAAAAAGTCCAGAATCTAATAACTCGGGGTTCGGTTTATTATATATATATATATATATATATATTGTTGTAAAAGCATAATATTTACAAAATATAATTTAAAAGGTAAAAAGAAAAATAAAAACGAAAACCGGGACTGGAAGGACTCGAACCCGCGCCTTCAGGCCGGTTCCGAGTTTTAAAGGGCTTTGCACT
Source organism: Bidens hawaiensis (assembly GCF_021521415.1). NCBI lineage: Eukaryota > Viridiplantae > Streptophyta > Magnoliopsida > Asterales > Asteraceae > Bidens > Bidens hawaiensis. The sequence goes on from NW_027505369.1 coordinate 72,478, forward strand.
TGCCGTCCAAGCAAGTGTGTATCTCGTTTAAGATATCAAAAATACTATATACATAAGCAGATTTAGATGATTATCCCTACCCAAAACCCTAGAAATTCAATTCAGACGATTTGCTCATTGTTCGTTTAAATTAGTATGGGGTTATTGTCACAAGGTTAACAACGAATCAAAAACACAATTTAATTACCAGAAATGATCACGAATTGCAGATTAACGGCAAGATAGGTTTTACGACGTAAAGCTTAAATTCGTTAATGGTATGGATGCTTTGTAACGTGAATTTGTGTGAGGTTTTAGTAATGAGTTGTTGAGAGGATGGTGTGTGCGGGTTTAATTGAACTATGGACGCATATTTATAGTGTAAAATTCCTAGGTTATCCGCGATTCAAAATCACGAAATTAGCTGTCAATTTTGATTCGTTTTCCTTGATTAAACTGTCTGTTGAACGCGTTTAAGGTATGGGTATGATTTGGTAATGTCAACATCATGATTCCAGGCCCAAAAATTAGGGAAGAAGCAAAGTTTTTTTGGTTGTCGGCCGACTAACATATGAAGGGAAAAAGAAAGGAATGGGTATTGAATATAGTTTGCAACCAGGTCCTTCCTCTTTTGTTAAGGGTGAAAAGATGGTAAAATGTTTGTTTAAGGGTGGTTTATGCAATAAACTCAAAGTTATATCAATAAATTAAATAAATAAAAGTAAAAAGATATATACTTATAAATGCGTAATTTTTTTTATTGATGATATACCCGAATACAAACAGGGTCGGGTATGATTACAAATATGAGGAAACCAAAAACCTGAAATGTTACACGGAAGGCCAAACAGCCAATAACAAATATAGGAACTCCGTAAGGGACATATAGTACACAAAGGACAGAAACGCATGATGAGCCTATCAGGAGAGGCCAGCGTTGTACCTTTAATAGACAAACATTTCACATGCCCAACTATCACAACCAATCAGAGATTAGAAACGTACTCATGCACAAAGAATAGAAGGTTCGTTCGATCGTGACAGCTGGCCACATCTTCTCCACCCTTTCAGCTATAAATACGAGACAAAATCAACGGTAAAGGCATCTTATTTTTCCACCCATCAATACTCGTTACATTCAATACTGATTCTCACGCCGTAGGGTGGCTACGAGAAGAACCCACATTCCCCTTCTCGTAACGGACACACGATGTTCAATTTTGCAGGAATCGTTGGTGAAGATCTTGAAGGACCTGACTATACCTCCATACCCAGAAAAGATACTAACTTGACTACGGATGAGATCGGTACCACCGGTACCGAAAATTCCGATCTCGAAAATCGCAAATTCTTGGTACCGGTATTTAAGGTAAAATTCGGGAAATACCGATACCATACCGTACTGGTACCGTACAAAATCGGTACCGATTTTGGTACCTGTACCGGTTCGGTACCAGCACCAAATTTGCTTATCCCTAAACTTGACCATTCAAGGTTCGCTTAGTGTTTCTTCATTAGCGTCATCCGTGCTAGTTAGAACATCTCAAAAACTTTCAGTCCAGCCATTATAGGTTCTCATCAACCTCTGCCAGTTACACACCCATCCTCGTCAAGGATGGGCCCGATCGCTGGAATTCATGTGAAGAACAACGTTGAACCACAGATGGAAGGTCAACAGCTTGACAAAACTTCATAGCAATAGAAAACTCAAGTCCACAAGACATGTTGTTCCAGATTAGATATAGTCACACCCCGCGCCAGCAACAAAGAAACCGGGCAAATCCCGCGATCGACCAGGTAGAGTGGCTGAGGCGGAACAAGAACGACTCGCCAAAGAAGAAGAAAGAATCTCTCAAGAGTATCAGCACCGAATTAGGGAGCAACAAAGCCTAATGGAGGGGCGGGTGACTCTGTGAAACCTTGAGTACAAAGGATTCGAGGAAGAAGACTCTTCAAGTGAAAATCGCCAGACTCGCCCGCGGAAACGAACAAATCATATTAGTCGAAGGCCAGAAACTTGCAATAGCGCCAATAACCAAGCTAACAGGAGTGATCGTGGCAGAGGTCATAGCATAGGGCGAGATAAAAGTCGAAGCCTGGCTTACGACCAAAGCCGCGCCACCCGCCAAACACCCAACCAAGATAGAAGTAAAAGACCGCGCACCGACTATGGAAGTGATAGCGGAGAAGTGGAATACAACCACCACCGTGGAAGAAACGCTCATAACAGAGAACAGCCAAGACGTATGGTGCCTTACTACCCAGACCCTGATGTAGATTTCACAAAACCCTATAGGCCGAAAGCCTTTACAGAAAAGTCTAAGTTCATCACGCGAATCACGGAGGCACCGCTCCCGTCGAACTCAAAGTGCCCTCATCAGTAGGGAAATACGATGGTCTAACTGATCCTAACAACCACCTCCAAAGCTTTATAGCAACCGAAGGGGTAGCAGGGTGGACCCTCTCTGTGTGGTGCCACATGTTTGCTCTAACGCTTTATGGGGCAGCCGCGAGTGGTTCGAGAGGTTGCCGGAGGACCAAATCAAAGACTTTGAAGATTCGATAGAAAAGTTCTCATAACATTTCAGCCAAAAGTGAAGACACAAAAGAGACCCAGCAGATATACTAACCGTCGTCCGCGGGCATAATGAGTCCATCGAAGATTTCATCACAAGGGTTAAAAAAGAAAGTCTTGTGATCGGAGGAGTAAGCTAGGATATGATAAGGGCTAGTTTTGCTAGGGAGTCAGAAGCGATGATCGCATTCGTTACCTGTCGGGAAGAGACGGAATGCCAAAGTCACATGATGCAATCATGACATCCGCGGTATACACAGCAACAGAACGGTCGTTAAGTCACGAAGAATATCCCCGAAACGACTCGCGAACTGATTCTTGAACACCAAAAATCAATTGGAGAGAGAGGACGCCAATTTAATCGCCGAACCTTCTCCTACTCCTGAATCTTAACCGCTACTTGAACAGAAGACAGAGCAAAACAAAGGACAGTGGAACCAGAAATGGACATCGCTGACAAAGACATCGTCAGTCATCCTGGCTACAGAAAATATCAATATCAAAAAACCAAAACCGATGGTGAATATGAAGAATCTGGACGACTCAAAGTATTACCATTTCCATGAAGATATTAGACATAACACTGATGGGTGCATCAGCCTAAAGTTTGAAATCGAAGCGGAAATTAAGATAGGGAAATTAGAACATTTGTTAAAGGCGGTATGGAAGAACGTCCGCAAAGGAAATACCAATTAAGAAGATTGTCCACCCAAAAAGCATTTCAGAAACCTTAATGTTCAAATGATTCACAGCGGTTAATGCCAGAAGTCCAAAAGATTCACACCAACGGACGAATAATGGAAAGAGGAACCCGTGTGTTCCCACGAGTCAAAGGAGGGCCATGTCCTTGATCTCATTTGCCTCATACAAACTAAAGAGTTTGTCTGTGTATCTAGTTGTAACACTACCAACTTGTGGTGGCAAGTACACAACGTCCAGATGTCTAATGCAACCAGGATGAATAGATCCTAAATGAGCTCGGAATCTTGGTTCCCATCTAGCGAAATCCGACAATTTGAGTAATTTCGGACATTTATTATGAGATCCGATCTCATTTTCCATCGTGAGCATTTGTTGAATTAGAGCATTTTGCGAGGCAAGAGCATAATACGAAGCTGGGTTAGGAGAAGACATGATTTATCAATTTCAAAAAGTCAAGGGACTGAAATTGACAAATTCAGAAACTTGGGTTCACACGAATGAGTTACTTTAAGAGGTACGAATGAACAATTACAGTTCACACGAATGAGGAAGGTTACTGTTTAAGCGAATGAATGTTAAACGAATGAGTATTCACGAATAAGGTACGAATGAGGTATTAACGAATATGTATGAATAGCTAATGAGTATTTAGCGAATGGTTTAACGAATGGGTACAGTGACTGGTTTCCGTAACGAATGAGTTCTGAACGAATACGTCCACACGAATGAGCAGTTACGAATAACATTTGGACTAATCAGGTGTAACTAACTCACTAACGAATGAGCACTCAACCTAACGAATAAGCATTCATACTAACGAATAAGCACTCATCATGTCCAGAAATACAAACTTGTCCGAATCTATTCAATTAATCCACAAAACTAACTCTAACCAACTCGGAATCCAATTCCGAACATGTTCTGACTCAAACCGAACACCAATTTCACCAAACCAAACCAATTCAAACCAATTCCATTCCTGCCATTACCGTCAATCTATCCAAACTTCAATTCCGATTCAAGGCACTATCCAAACCTTCAATAAACTTCAAATCTCAGTCCAATATACTTAACCTAAACCTCTAAAACACTAATTTAGTCCATATCGATGTAATTAGTTCTCAATTGCTTACTCTGTTTCAATGATACTAAGAATCAATACAGGTACACAGCAATTCAATACGATTAACAACGAACAATACGAAGATAAGATCAAATGGCTCTGATACCACTTGAGATTTCCTAACACGAGCCAGATCTAGATCTTGTGATTACGACGCATCGTTCGGATTCATTGTAATACTGTTATGATTACGATTAGGTTGCTTGATTACGTTAGTGTGTGATGTGTGTGTGTTATAGAGTGATTTGGGCAGAGTAACGAGGTAGTAATACGATTAATGGAAAACTGTTATTATTTTAACATACTTTACAAGTATTTATAGTGATGACCTCATTCGTTAAGATACTTCTTAACGAATGAGTCATTCGTTACATTAACACTACGAATAACCTCAGTCATTCGTTATAAATTACATAAGACGAATGACCTTCATTCGCTTGTCTCATTCGTTAAACTTGATTAATGAATGACACTTATATTTATAGCGAATGTGACTCGTTCGTTACTAAGTAATGAATGAGCCTTACAATTAAGGTTAATGGGCTAAATACTAAATTACCAAAATGCCCTTTACATTATAAACTAATATAAAAGACTGAGATGCTCGAATCATGTATCAACAAAGTGCATGTGGAGAAGGAATAAGTCCACTACTGGTCACAATCAGCTAGGGTTCTCGGATTAGTAGGAGTTTGATTATTTTATTTTCCTATATAATGAGGCAATGTTGATCGGAAAAGGACACATCTCACACACTCTAAACACTCTCTGTAATTGCTATCTTCGATTAACACTTGCTCTCGAGTTGTAATCACCTTTTTCTTATCAATAAATTAAGGCAGGGGATAATTTTCCCCTTCCGAGGTTGTTTTCTGAGAATCCTCACTGGGATCTAAGGTTTTTTCCTCTCTACATCGTTGTGTCGCCCTTTACTTTTACCGCATTAGCTTACTGAATATTTAAAAACACTCTACCTTACTTAAAGAATTTGTTCAATTGTGGCTTCGGTAATTTTTGACCAAAACAATAGTGCTAAATAGAATTAGCCATCAAGCACCCGCCATCGACTTCTATATTTATTTAAAAAAAGGTATTTTTAATTATTAAATAAGCTGTGTGACTTACTATAGTCATTAACAAATAATTAACATAAAATAAACAGCTGTAAGAACCCAATTGTTCAAATAGAATTTACATGATAATAAGGGCTATATTGTCATTTAACCAAAAGACTAAAATGGTCAACTAATCCACACCTTTGGTCAAAATTGAATACAATTCTTATTTTTGTTGCCCACGTTTAACACCATTCTAGAACCAATTTAATAGTCATCGAACATTCAATAGATTAAATAATCCAGGATGGAGTTGTTGAACCATTCAACATTCATCGTCAACTTCTTTAAAAAAATGATTTTAGAATTATATTATATAGATTAAATCTGAAGTTAAAACGACCCAAGTTTAAGTTTGAGTTTGACACATGTTAAACTAAAAGCTCAAATATATATTGATGGCCAATTCATGTTTTAAGATGTAAAGCGAAACTCGATTTCAAGATTTTCTTTTTTGTGAAAAGAAGTTGTGCAATACACAAAGATAAAACAAATTAATGCTTCTTAGCGGAGTTAAAAACTTTTCAAGTAGAGACACGCTTAGTTTATTCGATTATCCATGACGTTGTATATTCTAAATAACTATTTTTATTAATTTTTTCTATAGAAACAAATGCAATACCATATGAATAGTTAGTATGGCCCTATAAATATTATATTGATTTAAAATAAAAAAGGAATAAACTTTTTTATTAAAATATAATCTGTCATAACAGCGTAGCCGACATGTAATTAATAAAAGACTTTTCTTTATTATCTGTTAACAATTTTTCGATTTGATTTGTTTTTTTTTTTCATTTAGAATGAACAACTAAGTAACGCCGGGTATTCCGTACGCGGCCCTCATTGGCTAAAGGTAGCCCGAGCCGGCCACGAGTACGGATGGACGGAGTCCCTAATGGTCCACCTATTGAGGGATTCCCCGGATAAAACCCGACCCCACGCCCGCCAAACGGCACGACAACGAGGAGCAGGTAAAACCGGGTGAGGTCAGGACTCGAACCCTGGCAAGTCAGGGTCATCCCTTATATCTCACATATAAATTGGATAGTGAGGTTTGAACCCCCTACCTTTCACTAGTAAAGTGAATGCTCTACCATTGAGCCACATTCAATTTATTTTATTTTTTTTTCCGATTGATTTGCAATAAATTTAAAAAAGAAAAACCAATTAATAAAATTCCATGATGTTATGTTATAAAATAGGGTTGTTTACGAGCCGAGTCGAGTGAAGGCTTGCTCGTTGCTTGGCTCGTTTACAACGAACTGAACCGAACGATTGAAATTCGAACCGAGCGAAAAACGAAACGAGCCAAAATCGAACCGAGCATTTTTGGATCGAACATCGAGCGATTTTGAACATTTTATATTTCTTTTCACTTTAAAATTTTCAATAAAAAACAAGTTTAAAGACTGTAAATAATATACTCTCTCCGTCCCATTTTAAATGTCCATCTTTCCATTTTTGGTTGTCTCAATTTAAATATCATTTCTATACATATAAATTCAATTTCCAGTTTTGTCCTTACTATTACATACTCACAAGGAAGACAAATGGTTTTTAGCCAAAAATTAACTTGGAGGACATTATTGTCATTTTAAAGCTTATAAAATAAAATGATCACACATTTCTTAATTTGTGTGTTTTGGGTCCCATGACATATAATAAGGGACGGAGGGAGTATTTTGTAAACAAATTAGTAGTTTTTAGACAAACATATAATAGGTTATAAATTTTTAAGAGAAAGAAGTTTGAAGTGAGATATAATGAACATATAAACAAACTTTTAGTATTCTGAAAACTTGAATCGAACTAATAAAACTGTATAATTGATGAAATAGGAAACATTTAAAAGGGTTTAAAAAACCGTATATTTATATTTTATGTGTGTTGTCTATATAATTATATATTTGTTTATATATAATTATATATAAAATAAATTAAAAATAATCGAACCGAGTCGAGCCGAACCGAGCAGATCTTCGCTCGTTGCTTGGCTCGCTTACAAACTGAACCGAGCAGAGCGGCTCGTTTACAATTGAACGAAACAACGAGCGAGCATTTTCCGAGCAAATTCTGGAGCGGAAAGCGGTTTGGACGGGCTGTTATAAAAGAAAGTGGTCAATTTAAAGACACTGACGTATGGACAATTCGTGGTCTGTTCCCTTCTCGTATTTCAACCAACATCCACACGCCTAACTTTTTTTATATCTTTTTCAAGCTCTCTCTAAACTTCTTTCCAACCTTTTTTATTGTTATTGTGTTGATACCCGATTCAATTCCCATCTCATCGCCATAATTTGGTTTGGTTTGGTTTGGTTTGGTAGTGATGGCTGGTCGTTACGATCCTAATCCATTTGATGACGGAGAGGATGATGTTAATCCCTTTGCTGTAAGTTATTCATTGAAATTTGATCGTAAAGTCTCACTTATTATTTGAGTATTATGTACCCTTTAAGTTCATGTTGTTTAAGGTTTCATCAGCGTTAGTTGGTTTCATGAATTATACTTTTGGGTAGACTAACACCGCTTGTTTAAAAACGAGTCGGAACATGTTGGGTTCTGTTGACCCGTTAACCCGTTTGAGTATTTAAAAAATACAACATTTATAATTATAGTTTTATTTTATTTTTTGTTTGTCTGCCGCTTTTTTTTTCGAAAATACACGTAAGATTTCCAATCCATTTGCAAGATTATTAATATTTAAAAAAAAAGAAAGAAAAAGCTCTTTATATTACTCTCTTAACTCCAGAGACTATAAATTATATCTATTTTGCTTCTGAAAAGAATGTTTTTAACTCTTTTTAGACAAATACACTTGCCGGCAAACCCACCCGCTTAAACCTCGTCAGCATGTATGAATCATTTTAAAAAATGGGTTAAACACGTCGCGTTCGGCTTGGCTCGAATATACATGTGTGCAGGTTAGGGTTGAAATTTTTGACACGAATAATAATATGGGTCGTCAGGTTGCGCATTTCAACCCACCACGACACGAATGACACTCCCATAGTGTTACTGTTTACCGACTTTGTGGTTGCAGATTTTAGTTAATGGTTTAAACAATTATAAAGCCCTGCGCATATGAGTGAATGAGTGATTCCTTTTTTCACATGATCAGAAAAATTGTTCATGTTTTTTACTTCTTCGGAAATTGTATATAATCTGTGATTTGTTAAATTTTAGTGATTAAAGCTGATTGTTGTCAATTTATTTATGTGATTTACTCAATTAATTTTCTGTGATTTATTTATGTTATCGGGCAACATGCAGAAATGATATATGAATTTTGCGGTCAATGGTGATTTAAAAGTCAAAACCGAGAATTTCAGATCAAAATTTTGATCAAGACCCGTTTGAAAAAAAAAATTTCAAGAATGTTGTTTAAGTTATAAGTATTACTAATCAGGCTTCTTAGATGTAGGGTTGTTTTAGTCATTTTACTTACCATCAAACTTACACCGAATCGATATACAACAATTTCAAGTTTTGCTTGTATAATATGATCAGGATCAAAAGAGCAACGGCAAGACAAATTATAGTGGAGGTTCTTTCTACACATCAGTAAGCACATAATTAGTTGCACTTTATTCATCAAGTTAAATCATGCATTTTGGTTTTTGATAGTGTTTATTTTATTATTATTATTTTTTTTTATCAGAGTGTTCCTTCTGCTCCAAACTCCAGGCTTTCACCTCTTCCGCATGAACCAGCAGATTTCTATAATAGCACGGTTGACATTTCTCTCGATACTGCTTCTGTACGTTCAAATTACATTTTTACGAGTTTATTACTTGGTTCTTTTCATGGTTTTGTTTTGTGTCACATTTTGACGACAATGAAATGTTGTTAAAGGATTTAAAAAAGAGAGAGCGAGAGCTGCAAGCCTGGGAAGCTGAGCTCAAGAAAAGGGAAGAGGTAAAATATTATATTCTTATGTGCAAAATTATATATTTTAAGATAAATTATTTATAAGTATTTACAATTGTTTTCAGATTGTAAGACGAAAAGAAGAGGCTGCTGCTCGAGGTACTTCATTGTTTTTCATGTTTGTTGCATATGTATATGTATCCATATATGTATATATATGTACATGATTGCCTTATATTCAACGTCTTTAATTTCAGCTGGTATTGTTCTCGAGGAGAAAAACTGGCCACCGTTTTTCCCAATTATTCATCATGATATTGCAAATGAGATACCGATTCATCTTCAGAAATTGCAATATGTTGCATTCAGCACATACTTAGGTATGAGTGTTATTTTTTGCATACAAATTTCATTCCTTCGATAATAATTATTTCTTGCTCAATAAAATAAATAACCCGTATAAATGTGCGAAACAGGGTTGGTATTTTGTCTTTTTTGGAATATTATTGCCACAACCACAGCATGGATTAAAGGAGAAGGTTTGTGTCACTCATCCACATTCGAGAGGGTAAAACCATCATTCACTTACTCTAATATGTTTTCTTTTATCATTCCGTTACAGACCCGAAGATCTGGTTTCTTGCAATTATCTACTTCATATTAGGTGTTCCACTTGCCTATGTTTTGTGGTACCGACCACTTTATCGTGCTTTTAGGTAAATCTTTATTACCATAAAATATTTTGAATGACATGCGACTCAAGTAACGTATTAACATTGCAAATTGTGTTTGTAGGAATGAAAGTGCATTTAGGTTCGGTTGGTTCTTCCTGTTTTACTTGGTGAGTCGATATTCTCGGGTGATTAACTTTTTGAACCACAATTTTCTAACCGTTTTCTTGTTATTTTAGTTGCACATAGGATTTGTAATCTTTGCTGCAGTCGCTCCTCCCATTGTCTTCAAAGGAAAATCTCTCGCGTGAGTATTGTATTTAAATTTTGAATTTATTTATAAAATACTCTCGGTTTCTTAATTTCGTCGTTTTTTTTGGTAATTTGGAACAGAGGTATCCTACCAGCCATTGATCTTATAGGCGATCAAGCTTTGGTCGGGGTATGTCTATAACTTTATATCCAACTTTTTATTTATATTAAAATCCTATTTCTTGTATTAATATTTTATAATATTTATGGTGCATAGATCTTCTACTTTTTTGGGTTCGGCTTTTTCTGTGTGGAGGCGCTACTAAGTGTGTGGGTTATTCAGGTTCGTATAAGTATTTAAGTAGCAGGTCAAATATTTGACTAAAATGTCAAAGGTTTGACTTTTTCAAAGAACGTAAAGAATTGAAAATTTGATATAATACTTGTGGTTATGCAGCAAGTATACATGTATTTCCGAGGGAACGGTCAGGCTGCAGAGATGAGGCGTCAGGGTGGTCGGTAAGGCTGCGATACGGGTGTGTATGTACACGATTTGTTATTTATGGTGATTTTATGATGATGTTGTAGTTGGATTTATATACTAAAATGTTTTGGCTTGGTAAAGATATGGTAGTTTTTTGCCTTTGTATATCTGTTAAATATATTGTTCATTACAGGAGTTGATATTTTTCTTTCTTATCATTTTAAATATATTAATTGTTTGAACTTTGAAGTATTTGATGGCTAGTTTAAAATGTTCATTAAATTATTGTGTCAAACAAAATATATACTTAAGCATTAGAGTATTTGAAAAATATTTTATGTGAAACATCCTAGTAACAATATTAATCGTTTATCAGTTTACAACTTGACTAGATTCATAATATGTATAATAACTGGATTCAAATCTTAAATTATTACACATAATTTACAAAATTAATAATTCAAGATTTATGTGTATCGCCGTATACGCGTATAGCGTAATAATTTGAATTTGATAATGATTATGTTTTGAAAATTTGATCCAAAATGACTATTAATGTGGAATAACTTGGATCAAATGATCATTCATGATTCATGTGCCTAGCAGATATAGTAAACAGGTTATAACTTATAAGCTTATACTTGCATTGCGTAATCTTTATGTCATGTGTAATAACAGGATTTAGAAGTGGATAATGACCACTCCATTAATTAATTAACACTAATTGTTTACTGTGGAATAAACATAAGCAGATAGTAAATACTAAATGCATAACCAAATTTAAGTAGAAAACTACTACTATTCTCAATAACACTATAAATGCTTATATATAGAGCTATTCTAGTTCTATACCAAAATTGGATTATTCGAATTTACACCTAAGTGACATATCGGTCTTTTCGGGTTGAGGTGCTACAACTTACAATAGACTACATCAGTCATTGACTCGAGTGTCTTTTGTAACGAAAGCGTTACCCATTTTCCAACCCTGATTATATTTTGTAAGTCGGTCTGGTCGGCAAGAAGCTCCAATCTTGATCTTACCCTGCTTTTATCAAGTTTCCAAATCGCATAAAGACTTAGCACGTACACCACTCGTTTAAAATTCAAGTAATAATTACAAGTACACATCTTCAGACCATATAAAACCCTTACCGTGGACATTCCAATAGAAAGATCTTCAATGAAGGTGTCCTCGGTTTCACGGCTGCAAGGAGATTCAATATTCAAAATAAAACAATAAGAACTTGCATATCAAGTGATATGCAAATAATTGAGATGAAAACAAATTGCACATTCTGTGAATAGCAATGACTCCCGCCAGCCAGCACGTTTTGGCATCCTCATAGCTTCAATGCTTTCGATAACCAATCCAATTTGGTTGACCTGGTCAACACCTTAATTTGGACAACATCTTAATAGACAGTACCCTTGAAGATTAATATTAAAGACCAAGAAGAAGGGCATTATAATTTACAAGTCTTCTCTTTGATTGCTTTTTCTATATGTTGAATCAGACAGTGTGGTAGCATGCATGTTTATATTATATTATCTCTAAAGAGGGTTATACACTTGTAAATTTAGTTTACCTTAGGATTTGTTACAGGAAAATGATCACCCACAATTTGAACATACTCACCGATTTCCGTTGTCATCTTGGCATACCGTTGCCAATCATCCTGTGGTTTTTTTTACGGGCATCTTCAACCTTTTCATCTTTGCGGGTTTAGAAAACAAATGGACGAGTTTTTGTGGTGGCGGGCAAGGTTCTATTTATAATTTCAAGTCCCAGATCGATAATCAAACACCAAAGTGAACGACTAACTCTCGTTTATATTAATTAGAAAATCTCACTCAAAAAACTGATTACAAACCCTCAAACCCTAACTCGGCTTGACTATTGATGAACCCTAACTCGGTTGCATCTACTTCTCTTATTCTAATGTCTAACCATAACTCGGCTTTATATAGACTAACCTAACTTGCTAGCCAAGACATTACCAAATATAATAAACTCTAATAATTCTTGGGCTGGGCTTTACACTTGGGCCAAACAACAATTGTGCCAACAATCACCCCCCAATTGTTGTATCCGACTCACCCCTTAATTTCTTACTCGAAATTGGCGGATCTTCAACTTCACGCTTACCATCATTCTCTTGATTCTCTCGAGGCTTTTCTTGATCTCTTGCAATGTTCTTTGGGCTCCACCCAACTTGAAGTAACACTTGCTTCGTTTGATCATTAGACGCCTTCTCTTGGGCTTGAATCTCTTTCTTGACCACGCGTTTAATTTCTTGAACACTTTTCTTTGGACTTTGAATTTTGGAACTTGGATCTTTAATTGAAATCTGACTCGTACTTGGCTTGTCTTCTTTCAGTCCAATACTTTGAAGATCCCGACCTGCAAAATTCTTTATTCCAACAATAGTTCCTTTACCGGGACTTGTTATCTTGAGACTAATCTTGTACAATCGGTCCTTGGTCCTTGTCACCTTCATCAAAAGCTTACCTGTATCATCTTTAATGGTTAGGAAATCATGTTTCATGTGAATCTCGCATCCACCTTCCGTTGCTTGACCAAGACTTATGATATTGCACTGTAGGCTTGGGATGTAGTAGACATCGGTCAACAGGCGCTGCTCCCCCGTTTTCCCTTCAATTAACACTGACCCTTTTCCCCAAATATCAATACATGATTCATCTCCGAACTTCACCGTTCCCGTTTCTTGTTCATTCAATTCATAAAAGTACGCTTTGTTACCCGTTATGTGATTCGATGCTCCGTTATCGAGATACCAAACATCTTTCTCCATCGACTCGGTTTCGAAACGCTTTGGAATCATACCGTCTTCATTTAGTAAAACTGTCTTTTGATCACCTTTTATCATAAACAAAGATGGATCAAAATCATCAATTTTGTTCAAATTAGATTCTTCCCTTTTCTTCATACGTTCCGGGCACATAGCCGCAAAGTGACCAAACTCATCACAACGGCAACACTGAACATGTGATCTTTCCTTTCTTCCCCTTTGATGATCATTGGTTCTTCTTTATCCCTTATGACTTGGTCCACGATCTTGGCCACCTCGGTTTTCGCAACCATCTTGGTCCTCATCGTCTCGATCTTGACCTCCGGTTTCACGGCCTCTTCCACGCCCTTGTGAACTCGGCCAACCCTTACCTTGGCTACCGGACTGATCATATGACTTGCCTTTGTAACTACTTTCTGATCGATTGAAAAGTAACTGACCTTGTGAATTTGAAGCGCGCTCTCTCCCTTGTAGACGTTCCTCAAATGCCTTAAGTCTTCCAATAGCATCTTCAAACATCAAACTATCGAGATCAACACTTTGCTCAATTGAGGCTACGAGTTGGAAGTATTTGTCTGGAACGGCTTCCAGTAACTTCTTCACCAAGACATCTTGCTCGAACACGTGACCTAGACTCGTTGCCTTTGAAACCATACTTGTTATTTTTCCTACAAACTCGTCAACAGTCTCGTTTTCCGACATTTTGAGTTTCTCAAATTCACTTTTCAACATTAGCAGTCGAGCCTTTTGAACTCGCTCGGCCCCAACATACCGTGACTTCACAGCCGTCCATATATCTCGGGCATTCTTGTATTGAGAAATCTGAAGAAGAATATCACCATCCACCACTTGAAACAAAAACGATCTTGCCGTTTTATTCTTCTTCGCATCAATAGCCGCACCATTTTCTGGTTGAACAACTTCCCATAGGTCTTGATCATCCAATATCGCTTCCACTACAATCGCCAATGTGATGTAATTAGTTCCATTCAACTTTGGAACCTGTAGTGATATCCCCCCACTCGCTTTGGGTTGGATTATTGGTCTTTCTTCGTCACCTGCCATTGACGTCGAACCCCTTTGCTCCACTTCTTTGAAACAAATACAAGCCAATCATTCCTGAACAACTTTTCAGACACGAACCTGCTTGTTCACAAACCCACTTACCCACAGAAATAATCAAACCTCGGTTAAAACCTAACTCGTTTAACCCAATAAAATTCAAACTCTGAATTGAACCTACTAGTCCAACCCAAATAAAAACCAACAATAAAGGTCAAACCGTCTTGTTTAATCAATAAAAATTAAACCAGATTGCTTGTTTCTTTTTTCAATATGTTGCCTTTGAACAAAGAAAACAACTAATAATCTTTTTCTTTTTCTTTCGTAACCTAACCTGTGGAAACTTTGAAATATCCAAAAAGAAACAAAAGCACTTTGAGGTTTATCACCTTGATGCCTTCCGTAATTATTTAATCACAAAATAAAAACTCCACATAATACGAAACAGAAACAAACACCTTCCTTGTTTGTTCCGATCGTACTACGAAACACAACTGATCGAACCAACTGTCCTTTTCAATCGACTAATGATAGAACCCAATGACGCGAGCCGACGACCCAATCTTGGTCGTCAGTAACAGTTTCTTTCCGGCATTGCACGATGTCGTAGGCGGCACGACGTCAGTCTTCTTCCCGTCAGCGACTGTGTCTGACTCACACAGAGGCGGCGGGCTCTTCTGACAGCGGCAGCGGAGTCGGTTATCGATTTCTTGAACTTGGCTCTTATACCAATTCAAGTCCTAGATCGATAATCAAACACCAAAGTAAACGACTAACTCTCGTTTATATTAATCAGAAAATCTCACTCAAAAAACTGATTACAAACCCTCAAACCCTAACTCGGTTTGACTCATGATGAATCCTAACTTGGTTGCATCTACTTCACTTATTCTATGAAGAAAAGGGAACCCTAACTCGGTTTGAACACATAATTTACACTTGGACCAAACAACAATTGTGCCAACATCTTGACATTCTGACATGTGGTCTGCCTAAAATTATGCGAGCTGGCCCACTTCTCTTCATTCCCCACAACCCGGCTTCACATATCAATAACTGATTGTGGCAATCTCTGTAAGTTAATAATGATTCGTGTTCTAGAACCGTCACTAACCAATGGAAAACAAGAGAGTGATAGCTAAACTGTTGTGAACCGGCACATCTAGAAAAATAATCGTCAAAAACATGAGAAAATGTCACTTTGGACAGCTGAGATCAAATTCTGATCGAAAATAGACATCTATTTAACACAACCATGATTGCTTGAAAATGTGGTTATTGATCATTTATGGCGCGGTTAGACGACCATGGTCTATGTTATTAATAATTATCCTATACTAGATAGTTGAGGTAGTGAGAATACGCAATTGATTCTTCCACTACACCATGATTTAACCATCTCTCTAGAATTAGGAAAGACTGACTTTCACACAATAGGAAATCAAAACAACTCCAATACTTTCATGACCGGATTAAGCTTCTTCCGATTCATGTTTAGCCACTCGTATCCGGTTTAAACTCCACATAAACAATGTAAAAACGAAATTAATATGAACAAACATGAAAATAATAAAATTGATACATATTTTGTGAGCTACAACCTAAAGGTCGTGCATCATAACATTTGCAGGTTCATTGACGTGACAATGATCATACCCTCCCTTTACTCAATCAATAAACTTGTTGAGATTTTTATTGAAGGAATTTCCTGCTCGGACGCAATCCATCACTTTTTCTTGCAAATTCAAGGCATTTTCTTTGATTGTGTTGTTGTTGAGTAAGTGCTCCACTTTACTCTTGATTTCTCCTCGAGTAACGATACCAAGTTCATCTTGGTTCAAATCCACTCCAGTTTTCCAAATACATACGTATGTTTTGTTAAAAAATTGATCAGCAAAGTATGGCCAACATAAGAAAGGATCGCCATTCCTGACACCTTCCATTGTAGAGTTCCACCCACAATGACTCATGAAACAAGCCACTGAAGGATGGTTTAGGACCTGTTGGGGTGCCCAGATGACCACTTTCCCATGAAAGCCTATTCTCTCCATGTACCCACTTGGTTAGACAAAGTCTATATTGCCATTTGTTCCAGGTCGAACAACCCACAAGAATGGTCTTTTCATATCCTCGAGTGCCAACACCAACTCTTCAAACTGGAACTGGTCAAATATTGTGAAGCTCCCAAATGCCACATAAATGACCGAGCTGACTGGTTGTTGATCAAGCCATCTTAGGCAAGAGGAGTCTACAGTCCAGAAGTGGCCTACTTGCTTTGTGGCTTTATTGGTCGCCAAAAGTGGACCTATTGGCAACATCTTTGGAAATAGGGCGAACGCCCCAGGCTCCAGCTCCATGGTTGAGTTGCAAATTATGTGGTCTGTAGCTTCTGCTGCTTCTTTACCTTCAAAAAACGCGGATTCAAACATAAGTTGGTTTGTGTCTGGATCGCCTACACAAGCCCATAAAAACTTTGCAGGGTTCATGACTAGCATGGGGGTTGATAGCTGAACCATTTGATCAGTTAAAGGTTCCCCTGAAAGAAAAGATTCATTGCGTAAGGCTAAATTCTTAGCTTCGTACGTCAATAAAATGTTATCTTACCGTTGCTGTTTATAACTTCATTGTCCATCATACGCTCTTGATCAAGGCCAAAGCTGCACCGGAGTTTGGACAAAAGAATGCTAGTCTAATACCTGTCTTCCGAGCAACTCTTGAAACCCATCCCATGTAACAATCCGCAATGAAGCACGTAATTTTCTCGGCATCGTTTGCGTTAATATCATTGATTAGCTCTTCTAGCTTGGTTGGCATGAGTTGAAACATTGTTTTTGTCAACGTTTTGAGTTAGAACGGTGAGGGGTCGGAACGGGATTTGAGTCGAAACAGGTTGGTTTAAAAAATGATTTATATAAAACTACTGCATGTTTAAGATTTGCTTCTTGATTTTCGCACCTATTGCGCGCGTTCAGGCAACTGTTACGCGAATGACATTGTGTGACGCACTTACCGACACTGGTTACAAGTCCGATGTCGCGTTGTGCGCATATAGTCATTGGGTTACCGTCATTCCGTTGCATGGTTATGCACGTGTTGACACCGGTTACGCGTTTGATGCTGTGTTTGCGTATGTAACTGCAGCATCGCGCGGACACTCACCTACTAGTAGTAGTAGTAGTAGTAGTAGTAGTAATAATAATAACAACGTAATTAAAGCGATAATTATTTAGAAGGTAAAACCCGAGCGTTGCGGCGTCGAGCCTACGTGAATTCACTCGGCTTCGATTACGTTCGTTACTATACCTAGACAAAAAAATAAAAAAATAAAAAAAAGACTTTTTTGATGTCGGGCATCGTTTTTTATCTATATAGTATAATATATTACATAGCATGGCATAACATAATAGTATATTAGAACGGTTGCTTTTGTATTTATTTAGTTGCATTTTGATATGATAAATGTATGTGAAATAGTGACATTTTAGCCTTTAGAGTTGTAGTTTGCGTCTATGTGGTTTTGAGCTGGGACCATTTCGCCCCTCTCTAAAATGATGAATTGTTTACGTTTTTGTGGTTGTTGGGCGGCATTACATTGCGTCCTCCGTCATCTTTTAGTTTAAAAATCCGCTTAAAAGACTTGTATGCCCTTTTAAGATGCTCAAGTTGTGTCCCTATGCTTTGCATGCATGTAGTTTGCGTCCCTCCACGAGATCAAACTTGAATTCACCTTCATCATCGATTGTTTCACCGGTGTTTCAATCCGCATCTCTTCTTTGTTTTTCTGGCAACCCGCCATCATTCGAACCAGATATGCAAACCGTAGATAGTCTACTCCATCACAAAAATTGCATTTCTTTTTTTAGGGGAATATCAAGTTGGGATTTCGGTTTCTTTTCTTCATTTGGTGAAATTTTTGGTCAAACATCTATCGAATCAAATCTGAAAAGACAAAAGACGGGCCGCGTGGGGTGATGGTCGCCATCAATTTGGAAAGAATGGTCGATTTAAGTTGTGACAAAAGAATCTGCTAATTTCTACCACCGCTGATTTACACCTTGAAATTGATTCGCTGAGTCGCCGCCTCAATAACAATGATGGCTGGAAAATCAATTTGGAACATCGCCTCGACTGATTCATGTGAAACCAACCAGATAGATGGGATAGATAAAGAATTAGGGTTCAAGAGGAAAGGCGAATCTGACTTGGAGACGAATCTGGTGGCGATGGTGGTCAAGAACGATCGGTGGCGGCTGTACGGCCTTGGGTAGCTGACTAGCTGTCGCAAGAAGGAGATGGTGGTAGATGTCGCACAGAGGAGATGGTGGTGGCGATCAGTGGGTCGGAGAGAAAAATGCAAACTACCCCTTCAATTGACGAGTATTTAAACGGAATGACGGAAGGACGCAATGTGATACTGCCCGATAACCACAGGGAAGAAAACAATTCGTTTTTTGGGGAGGGGCACAAGTGGTCTCTGTCCCAAAACCACGGGGACGCAAACTACAACTTACTATACATTAGTACGATGCTAATATAATTTTATGTGATGATATATAATTATATAGATAAAATATCAATACAATAATTGTTATTATACATTAGTATGATACTAGTAGGTTTGCCCGTGCGTTGCGGCGGAAACGCAATGAAATTAATCATATTTTAGTATGTTTGCTTGTTTCAAGATTGATATATAGAAACCAATAAAACATCAAAATATATCCATAGAAACGGTATAAAACATTATCATTTGCAAATTAAGGAATATAACATTATCCAGCCAACCTCTTATAACAACTCAACAAACTAAAAAACAAACCAAAACTCCATCAAATCCGCATAACAAAATGTCACACCCCGACTAGCACAATACGGAAGTGTAAAAAGGAAATGTAACAGACACCTCTAGTATCAACAACATTGTTTATAAAGAAACATTACAACTAATTTACATTATATTACATTGATCTATCTTTGATTACAAACAAGGTGTTACAACAAAATATACTTGTAAGTTATTCTATTCGTACTAGTAAGTCTGCGTCTATTCACACCGCATCGTTCATGTTTGGTAACAGATAGCAAAAATTCACGGATTTTCCAACTTCGCTACCACACTTGAAAATGTGACTTTTGAGCCAAAACAAGGTACACCTCAGTACGTATTTACCGATTAAGCAAATAAACGCCTTTTGCGTAACAAACGAACGATTAACCGATCTGGTCGGGTTATGACCCAGATATCTCGGGGGGGCCATCTATAAGTGATATACGATCTACACAAGCTAAAATATTAGTAATATGGCCTTAGTTTGATAGCAAACAAGTTAAACAAAAACATGCTCGTTTAAATACCCGCTATAGATTTAAACGCGAAAGATAGTTACAAACCAAGCATTGTATCATCCGTTAAGCCGAAAAAGACTTACCAAACACTTATTTGAAATGTTTTAAGTGATCCGTGAAAATATTTTCGATTTTTACAAACGTATAGTATGTTTGTATAAATTTACAATAGATTAGCCGAAAAACACTCGTTTTCGCACTGTTTAACGCACCCGATAAGTTTTTCGCACCAAAACCGAACCTGAACTAAATTTGGACTGGGATTTTCGTATTTGGGCTTGAGAAATCAGAAACTTGGGCCAAAATGGGCCCATGGGCTTCCGGCCGCAGCCGCCGCCCCACCCCTTTTTTTTTCCTTTCACATATAAACTAGATTTGAGATATTTTTACACATATTTTCAAACACAACTTCTGGAACTCTTCTTCTACAGCCAAAACCAGCAAGAAACTAGGTAAAAACCTTATGATTAATCGATTTTTGATTCGTTTAAACTTGTTTAACAACATATAAACATGTCTTGATTGTTAAAAATCATAGTTAACCATGTAAAACTCTCAAAAATCATTCAAAAACATACTTTGATGTTAAACCTAGTTTCAAATCAGAATCATGATCTTTTTTGGCCATAAACACGGATTAAAGGGTTGAAACGGCGTTTTTACGGTTAAAAGTTCGTTTTTGTGCACTAGCCGAAACCCTAAGTTAAAGGGCTGTTCTATTTATGAAACCTGCTTGGTTTGTGATATAGGACTTGTATCTAGCCTACATAGGAGCACAAGAGCCAGAAAAGTTGATTAGAAAGGCGGAAACGAACCAAAACCGCTAAGGTAATGCAGAAACACTCACTTATGGGCTGTTTAGGTTATGGTTGTGATGTGCATATTTTTAGGTCATGAAAATTTTCAGGGACATCAGGGACCATATCATTGAGTCCTTGTTCAAATTTGGTAATTTTTTGCCTATCCGAGAATATTTGGCGAATTTATTACCGAATTGGGACGTTTATTTGGGAAAAATAGCTAAAATACTTCAAAAATTATGAAAGTTTTCTGGGAACTCAGATTTGATGTATTTTGATCACATATGAATTTTGAGATCATTTGGAGAAGTTTAAATGTGTTTTATGTATATGCGTTCGTGTGAATTTTTATAGCCGAATTTGAGTCGAAAAGAATATCGCACGAGCTTTTTACATTCTGGAATTGATACAGGTTATTTTGGGATATGATTTGAGTATTCAGGAATTTTTGTGGAATTTTTGGAAATTGTTTCGGGTAAACGGACGATTTTCAGGCGAAATATTGCTGATAAAATGAATTTTTATAAATTAATAAATTAGTAAATAATTCCAGAAATATTTTTATAAAAATATACATATTTTAATTGATAATTGGTTAAATTTTCATAATTTAATGATTAACGGTTAATTAATTATGCTAATTTGAATATTAAACAAATTCAGTTTTTATAAAACCAGCAAGTTCGCGATTAACGAATCTGCGGGAATATCAAAACACCAAGAGTGATCAAAAATCATATTTTTGGACTAATTAAGTGAAAACGAACTTTTCTATGAGAAACCTGGACAATCCGGGTGGATTGTGCGCGTTTCTTCTCAAATCAAACTGAATAAACGGAAACGGGCCCCGTGGCTAATCCGGGACCCCAGTATGTGATCCTTCTTTATAACTTAATCATTTTATTAACCAATACATTTACCCAAGCTTATTTTCCCACAACTGTTTTCTGAACGCGTAAACGAACAACTTGGCCCAGCTGGAAAACGGGAATCTGAGCCAAGTTCAGTTTTAAGTATTAGACATTGAACAACATCACAGCCTAAGCCTATTGCCACTTTCTGGTCGTTCCAGCTACACCCAGATTAGTTATACAACCCAGTTTAGTTTTAAGATTATAATAATATTAAAATATTAATATTATTATAATATTGATTATAGGAACTACTAATAGCAGACCGAACAAACCACGAGCTGATACAGTACTGATTATCTACTAAACCGTGAGTTTCATGACCCCACTCTTTAAACAGTTTTACGAACTTTTGGGGTGAAAAGCATGTTTGATTACATATACATAGCTGAAACATGTATTGATGTGAATTATCTAAGTGCTAACACACGAAAGTCCCCACTAACATAGTGATTAACTTCGAGCCGGTGGCTTGTGAATAGTACTATTGGTTTGACAAACCCAAACGGAGCCGGCATGTATTGCTGAGACTTTACCCCGTTTGCACATGACCATAATTATACAACACACTATGTAGTGTTAGACATAGCTACTTGGGGCATGTTGTGGGCGGAAAGGGGCCACAGTGGCTGATTGAGCGTGGGAAATGGATGCACGCAGCACATACAGTCAAGGCTTCACTGTAGCTTAGCATAATTACATCATTTACATACATACATACTTATTTCACGATGACAAGTGTTAACTTGTGAACACTCATTACTATTTTCTTGAAACTCGTGAAACTCACCAACTCTAGTAGTTGACCTGTTTTAAACTGCTTTTCAGGTGTACCTAAATCGGAATGATTTGGTGATCTTTTACTTGCCCAAGGTGTGTGGTTGATGCTATATGAATAGAAGCAAGGATACTAGTAGTAAGATTGTATAGTTAACGAACTAGTTTTGTTTGTATCACCTAGACTGTAAAACAATGATAGAACAAAGAAATGTAATATATTGTAAATTAGTTTGTAATGTTTCTTTATAAACAACGTATTGATACCAGAGGTGTCTGTTACATTCTCGTTTTACGCTTCCGCATTGTGCTAGTCGGGGTGTGACATAAAAGCACGTTTAAAATGGGTCAACTATACGAGTTGGTGAGTTTCACGAGTTTCAAGAAAATAAGTATGCGTAATCACAAGACATAATTTGTATATACGCTTGTAAGTATATGTGTATGTATTTATATATGTGATGTAATTATGCTAAGCTACAGTGAAGCCTAGACTGTTCGTGCTGCGTGCCTCCATTTCCCACGCTCAATCAACCATTGTGGCTCCCCTTCCGCCCACATTATGCCCCAAGTAGCTATGTCTAACACTACATAGCTGGTTCGTATGAATATGGACATGTGCAAACGGGATAATATTTCAGCAAGCCGTGCTGGCCCCACCTGAGTTTCTCAAACCAATAGTACTATTTACAAGCCACCGGCTCGAAGTTAATCACTGTGTTAGTGGGGACTTTCATGTGTTAGCACTTCGATAATTCACATCATCATACGTTTCAAATAAGCATATAGATATAAGAAAACATGCTTTTCACCCCGAAAGTTTGTAAAACAGTTCAGAAAGTGGGGTCCTGAAACTCACTGTTTAGTAGGTAATCAGCACTGTGTCAGCTCGTGGTTTGCCTGATTTGCTATCACTAGTTCCTATAATCAATATTATAATAATATTAATATTTTAATATTATTATAATCTCAATACTAAACTGGGCTGTATAACAGATCTGGGTATAGCTGGAACGCCCAGAAAGTGGCAATAGGCTTAAGTTGTGATGTTGTTCAATGTCTAATACTTAAAACCAAACTTGGCTCAGTTTCCTGTTTTCCCAGCTGGGCCAAGTTGTTCGTTTATGCGTTCAGAAAAAAGTTATGGGGAAATAAGCTTGGGTAAATGTGTTGGTTAATAAAATGATTAAGTTATAAAGAAAGATCACATATTGGGGTCTCGGATTAGCTACGGGGCCCGTTTTCGTTTATTCAGTTTGATTTGAGAAGAAACGTGCACAATCTATCCAGATTGTCCAGGTTTCTCATAAAAAGGTTCGTTTTTACTTAATTAATCCAAAAATATGATTTTTGATCATTCTTGGTGTTTTGATATTCCCGCAGGTTCGTTAATCACGAACTTGCCTGTTTTTATTAAAATTGAATTTGTTTAATCTTCAAATTAGCATAATTAATTAACCATTAATCATTAAATTATGAAAATTTAGTCACTTATCAAATAAAATATGTAGATTTTTATAAAAATATTTCTGGAATTATTTACTGGTTTATTAATTTATAAAAATTTATTTTTCCTGCTATATTTAGCCTGAAAATTGTCCGTTTATCCCAAAAGATTTCCAAAAATTCCACAAAAATTCCTAAATACTCAAATTATGTTCCAAAATAATCTGTATCAATTCCGGAATGTAACAAG
Organism: Bidens hawaiensis; assembly: GCF_021521415.1. Taxonomy (NCBI): domain Eukaryota; kingdom Viridiplantae; phylum Streptophyta; class Magnoliopsida; order Asterales; family Asteraceae; genus Bidens; species Bidens hawaiensis. The sequence continues at coordinate 96,654 of NW_027505369.1, forward strand.
CTCGTACAATATTCTTTTCGGCCTAAATTCGGCTATAAAAATTTCATACGAACGCGTTTGCACAAAACACACTTAGACTTTTCCAAATGATCCCAAATTTCATATATTATCAAAATATACGAAATCTGAGTTCCCCACAAAATTTCATAATTTTTAAAGTATTTTAACTATTTTTCCCAAATAAACATCCCAATTTGGTAATAAATTCGCTAAATATTCTCGGATGGTCGAAAAATTACCAAATTTGAATAGGGGCTCAATTACAAGGTCCCTGATGTTCCTGAAAAAATTCAAGACCTAACAATATGCCCATCACAACCTTAACCTAAACAGCCCGTAATCGAGTGTTTTGATATTACCTTAACGGGTTTGGTTTGTTTCCGCCTTTTTAATCAAGGTTTCAAGCTCTTGTGCTTATTTTCAGGCTAGATACTAGTCCTATATCACAAACCAAGCAATTTTTCATCAACATAACAGCCCTTGAATTAAGGTTTCGGCTAGTGCACAAAAACGAACTTTTGAACCGTAAAAATGTCGTTTCAACCCTTTAATCCGTGTTTATGGCCAAAAAAAACTATCAAACCAGGTTCCTTACCATGTGTATGATCAAAACATGTTTATGAACCATTTTTAGGATTTTTACATGGTTAGGAATGATTTTTGGCAATCAAACTATGTTTATTTGGTATTAATCAATGTTAAACAAGTGTAAAAGTAGCTTATTTAAGTTGTTTACCTTAGGGTTTAAAGAGTTTCTGGAAATTTTGGTTGCAGCTGCTTGGACTTCAACTTTTTGTTAAATGGAATGAATAAACATGCTTAAGGATTAAGTTTTATAAAAAAAAGTGGGGGTGGGGTAAGGATAGTGACCGAGAATGGGTTTGGCCCTCCTTGGTCCCATTTTGGCCCAAATAACTGATTTTAAAGGCCCAAACACGAAAAGCCCAGTCCAAATTTAGTTCGGGTTCGGTTTTTGGCGCGAAAAACTTATCGGGTGCGTTAACAGTGCGAAAACGAGTGTTTTTCGGCTAATCTATTGTAAATTTATACAAACATACTATACGTTTGTAAAAATCGAAAATATTTTCACGGATCACTTAAAACATTTCAAATAAGTGTTTGGTAAGTCTTTTTCGGCTTAACGGATGATACAATGCTTGGTTTGTAACTATCTGTCGCGTTTAAATCTATAGCGGGTAGTTAAACGAGCATGTTTTCGTTTAACTTATTTGCTATCAAACTAAGGTCATAATACTAGTATATTAGCTTATATTAAACGTATATCACTTATAGATAGTCCCCTGGGATAGAGGTGCACAAATCGGGTTCACCTTGAAAACCCGAACCGGTTCGGAACCGGTTTTTTTTACACCGGGTAGAAAATGAAACCGGTTCCAGTTAGGAACCGGTTCGGTTCCCGACCCGAACCGATGCCAAGAAATGCAAACTTTTAGGAACCGGGTAGGTTGGAACCGGAACCGGTTTTTACGTAAAAACCGGTTCCACCGGTTTTTTTTGATATTTAAACATTATAGCCGTTAGGAACCGGTTCCAACGGCTATATAGCCGTTTTAGACCGTTGGAACCGGTTTTTTAACTATAAATAGGTTATCTTCTTTCTATAAATAGCAAGGTTTGTTTGTGTACTTGTTAAACCACTCCCAAAACTATAAAACACACTCCAAACCACAATTAACCTTAAACCGACAACAAATGGCAACCAATGATGACGTTGTTATGGTGATCGAAACAACAAGATGCCCCGATGTTTGGGTTCATTACGATTTGTGTCTCATGACCGACTCACATGAGTTGGCACGTTGCAAATATTGCTCGAAGTTTCTTAAAGCATCGTCCAACTCGACATTACGAAAACATACGAATAAGTATTGTCGAGAGAAAAGAAGAATGGAAGCTAAAAAAACGGAAGTGGGAGAGTCGTCCGGCTCTACAACCCAAAAATAAGTATTCCCGGGTTAAAACGACGGACTTTGTTTTTTATGTTTTAGTTGTTATGTTTAGTATCGTTTATGTTTTAATAATGTTTGTAATAGTTATTTTTTAGATGAATAAAATGTTCGTCGTTATTAAAAAAGTAACAAACAATTAATCATGAGTAACAAAAGTAATTATAATAAAACAAATCAAAACTAAATATTAGTTGAACAAGTTACAAATAAGTTTACCAAAACAAATAATTACAACTCTTCTTCGTCTTCATTCTCGTCTTCGTTATCGGAAGAAACCCCGTCCTCCGCCTCCTCATCATGAATATGACGCTCTATTGGTATTTCGTCTTCAAAGTTCGCCTTATGTTGTACACGATCCACCGCATCCAAATGGTCCTTTAGGCAAATGCAAACCTCTAGAGACTCGGGAGTTAGTTTTGTTCTTCGCATAGATAACACCCTCCCACTAAGAGAAAAAACCGATTCGGAAGCAACCGTTGAGGCTTGTACGGCAAGCAAATCACGAGCCATGGCGGATAGAATGGGAAATTCGTTTTGTTTACCTTTCCACCAAGCCAACAAATCAATATTGCGAATTTCGTCGACCGTTGCGCCCTCAACATAGTTTGCTCCACTATATCGACCAAGTTCGCTACTTGGTGTGTTTCCTCTTTGCCTCTTAGATGCCGATTCACGAATCCCATTCATCAAGTTTATATGTGGGTCATTGCACGGCCTACCAGTTGTTGTTTTTTTCACAAAAGACGATCTCGTGCTTGGACCATACATTTGAAAATAATGGTCATAAAGGTCTTGAAGGTTTTTGTTGAACTTGTCCTTCGCTTCCGTCGACAACTTCGTGTCAATCTCGTGCATACCTAAGTTGTCGAATATTTCCTCAATCGTTGTTTCAACCCCATTAACATTCCAATAGGGGTTTAATGCGGCGGCACAAGTGAAGACCGGCGGTATGATTTCAAAATATTTTATGAACTTTTCTTTCATCACCGCAACAATATTTTCGAAGAGTTTGTTCTTCTCCGCAAAGCTTTTAAAAACACAAGACATATAGTACAATTCTTGCAAAACCCAACAACTAGTAGGGTAATAGACTCCCGATAATTTTGTTGTTGACTTTTTGAACACATCAAGATACTCCAACAAATAACCGACTTGGACCCAAACACTTTCCGGAAACATATCGGCCTTGCGTTCTTCAACAAGATTGTTATGAAAAGCTTGTAAAGTTTGGCGTTGGGCAAAAGCACACTTTAACATATGACAAGTTGAGTTCCAACGAGTTGGAACGTCCCAATTCGGCCCCAAATACTTTCTTTCAACCGACTTGCAATAGTTCTTATATTCAAGATGTCTTCTTTTACCACTTTTGAAGACATCTTGTAACATAAGTCTAAAGTATTTTAAATCATCACAAATGTGTTCATTGTCAAGACCTATTTGGACAACCAAGTTGATGATATGTGCAACACATCGGACATGAAAAAAATCCCCGAAACAAGGTGGTGAATATTTAATGATAAATTTTTCAGCCGCCTTAGTATTGTTTGAAGCGTTGTCAAACGAAATCGAAAATATTTTATTTCTCAAGTTGTAAGTCGTTATAACTTCATCAAGTAATTCAAACAATTTTTCGGCGGTATGTGGGAACGGGAAGTTTTCAAAAGCGATGGTGCGTTTCATCAATTGCCATATCACCGGATCAACCCAATGAGCGGTGACACATATGTATGATTCGGGCAACCCGTGTGGTGCCGACCAAACATCGGTAGTTAAACTAACAATGGCTTCTAAAGAATGAAAAGACTCGATTAACTCTTTTTTAGCACACTCCCACAACCTGATACAATGACGTCTTAAGGTAGTACGACTTACATGTGTGTATCTCGGTTGTAGAGTTTCGCGAATCAACGACGTCAACTCCGGGTCATCAAAGTGGTTAAACGGCAAACCTCGTTGAATAACGAACTTTGCCATTCTATCTTGAACTTGAGTCGTGTTGTAACGAAATAGTGTACCATCTATACCCAAGTCAATTTGATCGGTCGCGCCAATCCCTTTCAACGCCTTGCAATATGGCTTCTCGATGTGCTTTCTCAAAGTAGAGTTGGAATCGTGCTTTAATATTGAACCACATAGTTTGCAACGAGCCTTTTGATAACCTTCGTCATCCACAATCAAATCCCAATTCTTCCATACGTCTTGGTTGCGGTTATGGTTGACTACCGTAACAACCCTTGGGTTCTCCGTAACAGGAACGGGGGCAACAAAAACACTCTTCTTAGCCTTGTTGTTAGTTTTTTTGATGGGTGCCATAATAATATTTAGTTGGATGGTCGGGTAAAGGAACGGGTTTGCTAAAGGAGTAGTATTGTAGTTTGTTTTTGAGTTTGGTGGTGAAACAAGTAATGGAAACAACTTATATATAGGTTTGGCCCAAAAACCGGTTCCAACGGCTATATTACCGTTGGAACCGGTTCCAACGGATCTATTGTCTTAAAAACCGGTTCCAACGGCTATATTACCGTTGGAACCGGTTCCAATGGCTAATTGGTGTCTAAAAAAAACCGGTTCCAACGGCTATATTACCGTTGGAACCGGTTCCAACGGCTAGTTTGACTTTTGTTTGACCCTTCAAAAAAACCCGTCGGAACCGGTTATTCCGGGTACGAACCAAACCGGTTCCAATTAAGAACCGGATAGGAACCGGTTTGGAACCGGTACTGACATATAAATATTAGAACCGGGTACGATTTTCGGGTACAAAAATACCCAAACCGGGTATTGTTCCAACCGGGTTGGAACTGGAACCGGTTCCGGTTCGGTTCCACCGGTTAGGTTCCGGAACCGGTTTTTTTGTGCACGTCTACCCTGGGATATCTGGGTCATAACCCGTTCGGTTAATCATTCGTTCGTTACGTAAAAAGCGTTTATTTGATTAATCAATAAATACGTACTGAGGTGTACCTTGTTTTAGCTCAAATGTCACACAAAACAATGGCATCTCATCTTATTTTCAAAAGATGAAACAAAATAACTCATGAAAACATATAAAACATATCAAAGAAGCAAGTACTTGTCCCTGTTACAATTTCGATGCCTAGAAAAGAAAAAAACCAATCTTGCGAGGTTTAAACTTAAAAATTAATAATCACCTTATTTTAACCGTGCAACATTCTATACATCTAAGTATTCTTAAATCTTAGTTTGTCATTTTCCACGTAATGTGCCTAAACATATCAAAATCCAATAAATTTGGATCAATAAATTAACTAACTGATCTGATGCAGTTAATGTAAGCAATCAAATGGTTAGAAACTAAAAGATTAACCAAACGCTTCAAGAAACCTCAAAGGTTTTGTTGTTGACGATACTTAAAAAGTTCACATTTAATGATAATCAAACTAAAAACTACCACAAATCTGAGAGTTTACATGGTGAAAAGTCTAAATACCCTCTGAACCACTTTGAAGCTCATGTCAATACTATATGAAGAGGAAAATCTCAAATGTAAAGATGTAAGGTTTAACGAAAGAAATGTCCTTAGTGCTTCCATATGTAATGTTGCATTGTCCAAGTGGTTATCAAATGGCCATGGCATCATAAGGGTAACAAAAGAAAGGAACACCACGAGAGAGAAAAAAACATAAAGTAACATTTGATCCCATGGTTATCCCAACACCATTAGACATTCATAAGCATAAACTAATCTAGCCTTGATACTGAAAGATAAACTATATTCAATTACCTCACCAAGACTAACAAGGTGTGTGCGTGTGCAGGTTTGAATACGTATGTTTTAATATATTGGAGCACCCTCAGTTCTCTCTCAACGACTCCACAACTTTGCACCCTCAGTTCCCTCTCAACGACTCTACAACTTTCAGTTGGATAACATGATTGAAAATCCCTTATCATCATCCCTAAATCAAGTTAAGTCAGTCGCTGGTCCTTTACTTCATACAAGTATGCAGCATGCTAAAAATTACAAAAAGCTAGAACTTAAACTCGTATGAGCGCTGGAGAGTTGAAACCATAAATTTAGAATCAGTGAGGATTATGTTCCCTTGGTACCGACCACATTGTGAAAAAGAAGTACCTGTTCAAACAAAACTGTAAATTAGAGACACATAAAAAACATAATCCAATTAATTAATGAAGTGTACATAAAGGCATTAAAAAGTTTACCATGCGTGTGGTCATAGTTGAGTGAGGGAATGTAAGTAGAATAATTTGCATCCTGGAGTTTGACTTCCGTTGACTGTTGACTATTTGAATTGACCAAATATCCATTTCTATTACTATTATAAAGCACAATACTTCTCTCATTATTAGTTACATCTTCACCTTCTTCTTCACCATCCTTCCTGTTTGATTCTTCAGCCGCCGATTCCTATTCTTTCAACATGATTCAATCGCCTTTTTTCCTAGAAAATAATCATAGATTCCATGATTAATTATGTTGATCATGAAACAAAAACTTAATACCAAAAGGGCCTTTGGTCCAATGATATCCAGGTATGATGTAAGTAGCGTCTTGACAAATGATGTAGATTTAGAGGGTGCGCGAGTTTCGCGTCAAAAAGAAAAAAAAACTTAAAACTTAATTTATGTGTAAAAAAATAAAGAAAGCCCGTATCAATCAATTGAGTTTCATGTTAGATAAAGAAATAAAGAATAAAAAAAATGGAAAGTGTAACAAATTTACCTAAAAACTTGTGCACAATCCGGGAGATGCATACAAGAAGATCAAATATTGTCATGTTACAGAGGAAAAAAAACTTGTTATGTCATATGGGGAAAAAAAGACATGATGGAGAGCAATCGAACAGCGATGAAACTGGATGAAAAGTGATAAATAAAGAGAAAAAAACAAGGCAAGTGGGAAGCGCAAATAGGCATCATCGTCTTGACTTACAGAGACACGAAAAGCTAAGGCGAGGGGTCAACCCAACCCAGTTTGACCCGTACTTAAGAATGCATGTTGGTCAACCTAACTCAATTTGACCGATACCATGTTTCAACCTCAACCATTATTTTTCCACCCTTTCATAAGCAACATGAAGCCAAAATAATGAAACTTGTATACAACAAACATACCTTCAGTTTATATTATAAGCTTCTTTTCTTTTCATTGCATGAGACCTTGAGACAAAATGAGATTACTATTAGAAGCTTAATAGTAAAACAATAGGAAAAAACACAAACAAATAAACCATGCTTACTGTTTCTAGCCGATTCTATGCTAGAAGCATTTTCTCCAGAAGGAGATACAATTTGAATTTGCAATTGCATTATCATCCCCAAATACTATTCAATAAAAATCTTCACTTGATGTGAACTGTTCATAACCTGTGACACTTTCTTCAGGGTTAAATTTTCTTTTTGTTTCTCCAAATGCATTCCTTAACAAGCATAGAGTCTGGCAAATGATATATACAAAAATATAGATACAAAGAATCAATAGATCAACATTTTTCAACCAATAAGAAAGTACTCTTAAGCATTCACCTTTAATATCCACAACGGCAATGCTATATCATCATTTTCCCTGCATCCAAAAGCCATAATTATTAAATAGAAATACTTGAAAATCATAATCTCAAAACACACTCAAGAAAGTCGAATATGATTTTTGTAACCTAGACATAGAAGTGTGCTTAATTTTGTTACCTAGACACTCAAGCTGTTTTATTCAACCCTAACCAAATTTCGAAAATACCTTGCCATCATATACATATTCATCAAATGCAGTTAGCACCAAAATTAAAATGGTAGAATTAATCAAAACCACATAATATATAATTCATATAAGCAATACAACAATAATAATTAATATTTTTCGGACCTAGAAATTAATAGTGTTTTACAAAACCTTACCCAACTGAATTGTAATGCAGACTAATGATATGGATAAACGTCGATTCAATTTGAAGAGAGGGGACGGAATGATCCAGATTTACTTGGCCTGTTTGGAACAAAAACATAACCTAAATCAACTGATTCATAAGTAAATGAGTGGTAATTGCCACCTGTACAGAGATCAAAGTGATAGATTACCATTCTTTCAAATGAATTTGGAGCATCAAGATCACAGTCAGAATTCACATAGAGATCAACACGTATCTGTGGATCCTTACAAACTTTCACCATCATTTTGCAACGTTTTAAACAAATAAAAGCGATAAAAAACAAATCTATTCAGGGATTTGATTGAATTTTGTAGAGAAAGGTCATAACTTAATAAATTTGAGAGAACCAATATATATGAATATTATGAAAAACAAGGATTTAAACAAATATGAGATAATAATTAAGGATAAAACATACCGGAGAACACTTAATTTGAGGTTGAGTTCAGAACCATCCAAAGACCTCAAAACAATCAACGGAAATAAGATACCAATTTCAACCTGAAAATTAATATTAATGCAAGATATAAGCAAACATATATAAATTTGGGTTGTCTAAACTTTATGAGTACCTTAAGGCTTTCCCTAAAACGCAACAATAGCACAGCAAAAATTCCTTTTGCATACTGGTAAGAGAGAAAAAAATGTATGCTATAAGCAAGAAATACAATCATTTCAAAAAACATTAATGCAAGCATCCAACTTACCTGAAAGAAGGCTGGTGATTGTGAAACTGGTGCACGTAATAAAACATATGATAGGTAAGCTTTAACAGAGTCGATGATGGTAAAGTTCTTAGTGAAGGAGTTACTACCCCCCTCCAACAACCCTTGCAAAATCCATCGCTCAGATTTTATTTATAAAAAAAAACAGATACCCATCAGTCAGAATAAAGAAAATCAAGGATCTAACTATCAGAAGTTAAAAGAGTAAAAAATAAATATGAGAGAGAGAATACGTGTCTTCACAGTAACTTCATCACTATATTCCTTCATGCTATACTTAATATAGACAATACAACAACAATAATTATATTTTTTGGACCTAGAAATTAGCGGTGTTGTACAAAACCTTACCCAATCGAATTGTAATACAGACTAATCACATGGATTAACATCGATTCAATTGAAGAGAGGTGACAGAATGATCCAGATTTAGGGGATTTGTGGTGGTTTTAAAGAAACTGTGTTTTGACACCTCTATAACGGACGATGCATTGTTAATGATTGTTAATGCTGGTAACGAATAACGGATGATTGCTTGTTAACTTTGCCGGAGATAATCAATTTCGCCGGGATAGTGACGGGGAGTTAAAGAAACATTAAATATTACTGCGTCTTATGCTGGAATGTGAAAGATTGCCTATCTCTATTCTAATGTAATATAGATATAGATATAGATTACCAACACCTTTGATTTCAAATAACATGCGATGACAAAATTGTAAATTTATTCAGTTCCGTTTTCGTTCTAAGTAACCATTGCATCTCCTGAATTAGTTAAGGCAAGATTAAGTTGATCTTGAACTTAAACTTTTGGACAGGAAGATGTCAAACTAGGCTAATTTTGAATTGAACGTGAATAGAGGAGTGATAACATTAAATTGATGAACTCTGATCCAGAATTGAGTAATGAAATCAATCTAAATCATGTTGAAATCATCAATCAATCCTCATAACAATTGGATTATTACGTTGTAATTGACCTACAAATTGGAAATCTGAGTAATGGATCCTTGCAATAAATCGAATAACTTTTCCTATCCTAATCAATACATGCACTCCAATCGAAAGATGGTTTTTGTTGCAGGTGCTAAAATTGGAAGCAGAAAAACAAAAACGATTAGCAAAAGCAGTTTCATAGTTACTTTTAGGTTATTTACGTTTATGTCACCGCCTAGTTTCAAATAGAAACTGAAATCAATGGAGTGGTACATAATGTACGATAGATAACTGATTATTATACAATATCTCACCCCTAGTTATATATAGCTCAAACAAAGATTTTCACCCTTATTTATCATCAAAAGACTGCACAAAAATATCATACAAAACCCAAAGGGGATATTAAACACTAAACAGAACATGTTAACACAATCAAAGGCTAGAAGAGTTCCAGCTAGCATCAACCGCGCTCATGATTTTGTCATGTAGAGCCGCTCCAGCACAGGCGATTATTCCCCGATCTAGCCCATGCAAATACGTACCTTTAGAAAAATCCAGTCGCCGGCCACCAGCGTCAGTAACAATACCGCCTGCTTCTTCAATAATAACAACTCCGGCAGCATGGTCCCATATCTTCTCCTTATAACCAGCTCTTGCAAACTTCATAAAAATCTCTGCATCTCCACGAGCGATTGCTGCGTATTTCACCATACTGTATACTCGCAACGGTTGGTTCCTGTCATCAAATTTCATGTCAATTGTCAAATGCATTCTTGTTAATAAATAAGGTGTGCATGGGTCTGTTCGGTCGGGTTTTGTTGAGTTTTCAAACACTGTACGGTTTCAGTATTTTTCAGTGTTGGTTATTAGGTGGGTTTTCGGTTTTGAAATTTTCACACCGAAAGGAAAAGGTTGGTTAAAATAATGAATTTAGGCCTAAATAATTTTGTTAGTCAATAATTTATTTGATTATTATAAATCTGGGCTAAAATATATGGTTAAACTATTAAATTATTATATGTCAAAATAAAAATTGAAAACCTATAAGTTCGGTTCTTTCGGTCTTAATCACGCGCAAAACCGAACCAACTAAAGTTCGGTATTTACAGAAACGTAAAACCAAACCATCGGTTTTTGTTATGCTTCGGTTATATCAGTTTGGTTTTTTGGATTTTTTCAGTTTCGGATTTTTTTTTCAGCTTCATGCACACCATTAGGTATCTTGTTGTTTAAGTAATTTTAAAAGTTACCTCAGCCCAACGCTATGAGCTAACCCTTGTGTGAACCCATGGCTCGAGTTAGCCTTCTCAACCGGCTCACAAAACGTAGCTAAAACCGGATTATCAATAGTCGAAACCTTAATTTGCCTAGCCGGTCCGACACCTTTATCACCGCTTAGCAATGGTTCCATCCACGCCTTCTTACTACCTTTCTTTGCATAAAGCACGCACCCGTTATTATCCCAACCCAAAGCTCCCGGTTTAGTCAACCTCGAAAGAATCCTCCGATACCCGTTTTGGTAATTTAACCACTCTTTATTCATCGGGTAGTTCGGGCAGCCAAGAACCCCGAGAACTACTTGCCCGTTTTCCACTAGTGCTAGAGCTATTGCGTACTGGTCCCCTCGCACGAACCCGAGTGTCCCGTCTACTGGGTCAAGGACCCAAAATCTTCCGGTGGGCCCACCAGTGGAGTTGCACCGGCTAATGGCTTCTAAGACTTGGATGGGTTCGAGATTTGTGACCGGGGGTTTGATGCCGAAATGGTCTGCCGAGGATAGGGATTCATTGACGGTTTTGACGACAGATGATAGAATAGTTGTTGTGTCGGGCTTTGAGAGGGCTTCGATGTCTTCTTCTGCTACGATAGATACGTTTTCAGGTCCAAATGCTTGGGATAATATCCAACTAACTGTTGCTTGTACACTCCAATCTGTTGGTGAATTGAGAAATGAAACTGTTATTGTTTGGAAAAATAAAAACATATATTTCAGTTATTCGATAAAGAGTGAGTATTTATTAGGGTGACAATTGTCTCGGGTTGAAATTGATGAACCATATAACCCGAACATGAAAATATTTGTGTCAACGATATCAATCATAACCCAAACACAATTAAAACCATGTAACCAAGACACAACTCATTTAACCCGTTTATCTAAACAGGTCAAACGTGCAAGTGAATTGTAAACAGTTGTAAAGGGGTTAAGTGGGTTCGTAAACTGTTTGGCGAGTTATAAATGGGCTGTGATATAGTTGTAAAGTTTGGTGGGTTGTAAACAGTCTGTAATAAAGTTGTAAAGTGCCGTTAAACGGGTCATAAAATGTTTGGCGGGTTATAAACGGGCTGTAATAAAGTCGTAAAGGGGTTAGACGGATCGCAAACTGTTTGGAGGGTTATAAACAGGCTTTAACAAAGTTGTAAAGTGATTAAACTGGTCATAACCTGTTCGACTGGTTATAAACGGGCTGTAATAAAGTTGTAAAGGGGATTAAACAGGCCGTAAACCGTTTGACGGGTTATAAACGAGCTATAATAAAGTTTTAAAGTGGTTAAACGGGTCATAACTCATAAAGTGTCTGGCAGTTATAAACGGGCTGTAATAAAATTGTAAATGGGTTAAACCAGTCGTAACCTGTCTGACGGGTTATAAACAGACCGCAAAAAAGTTGTAAATGGGTTAAATGGACCATAAACTATTTGACACGTTATAAACAAGCTATAATAAAGTTAAACTGGTCGTAAACTGTTTGACAGACGGGTTATAAACATGCTCTAATAAAGCTGCGTTGAAGACAGAATCGGGCAAAGTTGTCAAACACAAAAAAGCCTGTTTAGAAAATCAACGTGTGTTTCTCCCTTTTACTTTTGATACATTTGGGTTTCTGGCCCAGAGGCTGTGAATTTTCTGAGCAGGGTTATACGTGTCATACATGGTACTTTTTCGACTCCTACGTCCAAAGCTTCGTTTTTAGTGGGATTGGCTTTGCTATTCAAAAAGGGGTTGCGGCACAGAGCCACTTTATTGTAATCGTTTTTGAGTTTAATGAAATAGCATTTCGGAGCTGCCAACTGGCTTAACATACAATAAAACATATAAATTATATACTTGCATAAATCCTCACACAAATAATTTATAAGAAAACTTACCAGCAATTGTGACAGGCGAATTATCATCTTTAGCTTGAACATTATCACCTCCATTAAATATCAAATCTTCTTGAACCTTCTGACAAAGCAAGCATGCAACATGAACAGCTTTCACAGCAACCTCCAATTCCTTCACATACGATTCAACCTCCACCCACTTACTATTCACCCCCATTTCGTCGTAAAAGTGGGTTTTCTCGTCGCAATTTGAGAGACAACAAATGGGTGTTATTGATTTAGGGTAATTGATATTATGGTGCGAAACCAAGAATCTGAAATGGGTTTTCAGTGAATTGTTATTCTTGGTGCTAAAAATTGAAGGTTGAGGGAATTTGGCAGCCAAATTTGAAGGAATGAGAGGCATGTTATAAAGGGCAATTTCACTCGTTTTGAATGGAGATTTTTCCAACAGTTTAATTTGATTTTGATGTTTGGTGGAGATAGGCACACGAGGTGGGTTGTTGTGTTTGCTTGGTTATGAAAATGTAAAGTGGGAGTTTGCATTTAAGGACTTTGAGATTGTGGATGTGTACACGCAAGTGGTCTATGTGTGTGGTCTTGTCACATGCCAATAATGTATTAATCGAATAGTTAATTAATAATATACGAGAAGATATTGGTTGTGATCGAACTTTTACTTACGAGTTAACTTCAAGGTTATACGTACAACCGAAAAGTCTAGTTTAGTTATCTGGTATTACGGTTTACACGACTGCTTTAATATGATATAGAACACTATATTTAACAAAAACTACTGAGATATCAGATATATGATTTTGGGTAGCTTATTGGGTTTTGGGTTATAAACTATTTATCCATCGGTAGATATGAGTTGGGGGGGGGGGGGGGGGCTAATGGTAAATACGATAAGGTCTGGATGAGCTGAAGAAAGTAAAACTAAAGATTAGATGTTAATCAAGTGTTCGTCAATTGTTGTTCCTCAAATGCTCATCACTAGCTATTGATTCAAGTCATATGTTATGTGTTTAGATTGAAGGGTAGGTTTTCCCATATAGGTACGAAATTTTTTTTGTTCAACAAGTCGCTTCTTTAGATTATGAAATCTGAACCAATTGAGCAAATAAAATCTTGTAGTTCCCTCACGTTGAGTACGATCATCCACCATGAAGTTATATGACGAGGTTCTTCTTCCTTCAGGCTCCAACAACCTACTCCTCGGCTCCAAATAAGGCAACAAAGTAGACGACAAGCCAACTCCTACTTTATCAGTTGCCTTACAAAAAGATTTGACATAATTCTTTATTCTCACAGAGAATTAATGATAGAAGTTATCAATAAGGGTGAGATGGTAAAGATATCAATTGCAGCATGAACTAAAGAGAGAATTAATGATAGAGTTGAATTGTTTTTATTAGACATTAAAGTGAAAGAAATATTATCACTTAACTAATCACATTAGGAAGGGAAAAGTTACCTTTAGGGGGTGTTTGGTAGAGAGATTTGAGGGTGGAGAATTAGGTTTCTCTTGTTTGGGAGAATTAGGCGGAGAATTGGGCGGAGAGTTGGTTTTCTCTGAGAATTGGGTGTAGGCAAAAAGTAGAGAAATCCAATTCTCTCCATTTGGAAGAGAAATGGAATTCTCTCTGCTTCTAAATCGCGTCTCTGCTCTACTCCGTTCGCGTATGATGATGATGATGCTCCGACCGGCGATGGTGATGATGATGCCGACGTCCGGCACGGCGGCCGACGCCGCAGCCACGTCCGTTCGCGTCTCTGAGCCAAAACGAAACCCTAAATCGCGAGGTGGTGTTGCGAGGCGGAACCCTAAATCGCGGTGTTGATGTTGCGCGGCGATGATGATGACGCTCTACTCCGTTCGCGGTGTTGCGACGCGTCTCTGAGCCACCATTTCTCCACCATGATGATGCCGAGGCGGAACCCTAATCACGTCTCTGCTCCCGTTTCTCCACCCATTTCTCTATTGTACCAAACAAAGGAAATGATTGTCAATTCTCCACCCATTTCTATTTCTCTCCAATTCCATTTCTCTCCCATTTCTATTTCCATTTCTTCCCATTCTTTTTCTCTGTACCAAACACCTTTCTTTCGCTAGTGACACTACACTTGCTCGATTGTTGCTGTGGAGTCAGCTAAAGAAGGGATGTAAGGAAAAAATATTTTTGGATTTCAATTCTTTTATGACGAGTGTTAAACCAAACCAGAATGGAGAAAAAAGGGGGCGATGAATAGTGGCCGACCTATATTCAAAGAAAGAGGAGCAACCGCCCTCCAAAAAAAAATCATACGTTTAAATCCCAATTGCCCCCCATATTTAGTTAAGCCATCCATTATTCCCAGAAAAGAAAATCCTAGGTCTGTCACTGGTGATAAGTTTTCAGTGATCATGACATATTACGACCCGTACATGTTTTTATCAAAAACCATTTTGACAAGAAACACAATAACCATTTTAAGAACGACTTGTTTTGACCTAAGCTCGTCTTGATCTAAACTCATATTGATCGTTGACCCGACTCGACCATTTTGCCATGCGTATGGCACACACTAATAATATCAGATCTCGGGATTTCAATGGTACCGAATGACACAATTGTATACCACTTTAATTGTTAATTAAAGTTCTAGGGTTCAACTAAAATACTATCTTTTATAATTTTTAGATATGATACTTTATACAAATGAATTTTTTCTCTTTTTGGATTACTTTTCTTTTTAAATTTGAAGTAATACTTTGTAAAAAAGTGATTTGTATGAACATTAAACTCGCATATCCGTATGTAATGCACCTCAACTTTTTTATTTTGAACAGCTAGCAAATAGAAAATTATCTATAGATTAACTAGACTAGAAATGTGTGTATTATACGGATTGGATAAAGAAATATTAAATTAAATATTAATTGGGGCTAACAAAGATTTATGAATTAAGAAATAGAAAAGTGAAAAACAGACTTATTTATAAAATATATTCTGAATATTAATTGTTTATTGCTTTATAAAATGAAAAATATAAAGCAAGAAGCAAACCTATCTATTAAGCGGAGGAAAAAAAACTATAAAAGTAAATGAAGACTCACATACTAGACTACCACTTGTGAGCAGCCAACACTCCCACGAACGGGTTGGGCGAGCCACATGGAACACGCACATCACAACAATCACGCTTCAGCGGCTGCCGCAAATGGCCGCCGCAAATGGCTTACGTGAGAAACTAGTCGTTGGCTAGGGAATTTGTTGGGGAATGTGCTGGTTTGGCCGTTTAATATTTAACAGAAAAAAAACTTCCTATATATGTCAAGACTCACACACATTATTACATACCTAATACCTCATTAAAAAAAAAAAAAACCCTCTCCATTTTTACTCATTTTTCTTTAACATACACAATAATCAACCAAAATGGAATGGAATTCATTTTCATCTGATTCTTCCGAGAAAGACAACCTTATTTTTGAAGCGGAGAGTATAACAGTTTCAAGGGCGACAAAGGCTAATACGTCAATCACCTCTTCTTCATAATCGAGTGGGCGCTAACGAAACTTGGTATCTCACTATTTTAACTCCAATCCCCTTTATGATGAACATCATTTTAGGCGAAGGCTTCAAATGAGTAGACAACTATTTATGCGTTTATCAAATTATTTTTTGAATGGGTATCCTGTTTTCCAACAAAAAGTAGTTCAAGAGGTAGATCTGGCTTCACAACTATGCAAAAATGTATAGCTGCGATTCATCAACTAGCATATGGTATTTTGTCAGACGAAATGGATATATATATATATAGGGAGAGGATCAAGAGAAAACTCACCTTTAGAGAGAAAATTTAAAAACTCCTAAAGAATTATTTTTAATTAAAATAAAAAATATTTTCAAAATTCTGTTTTAGCCATTATTCTTATATTTCACTCGAAAAATATAATAAAAAATAAAAAATAAATAAAAAAACCCGCTGTAATGCACATACATATTACTGTGTGATACCGTTGTATTACACATGTGTATTACTATGTATTTTTGAGTTTAATAGTGTTTTATTACATATATTCAATATTTGTGTATTGTATATGTATAGTAATGTTGTATTATATGGAAAATAATAATAATAATAAAATAAAAGTCGATATGGTGCACATGTGCGTTAATGTTGTATTACACATACGTACTAATGTGTATTTGATGTGTGTATTAGTCTTATATTACATATATACAATGGTGTGTATTAAATATGTGCAATAGTATTGTATTCTATACAATACAAACACTTTTGCATATATGCAATGCACACTATTACACATGCACACTATACCGACGAGGTTACCGACAATTTTTTTTTTAACCAATAACAACATATAAGAATAATGGAAAAAAAGAAACTTCAAAAAAAAAAATTTTCTTTTAAAATTAAAAATAGTTTTTTAGAAGTTTTTAAGTTTTCTCTTTAAAAGAATTTTCACTAGAACCCACCCCTATATATATATATATATATATATATATATATATATATATATAGGGTTAGGTTAGAATAAAAACCCACTTAAGTTGTGAAAACTCTAGAAACTCATTCTCAACCACATGTTTTTAATTAAAGATTAAATCTTGTGGTTCACAATTAAAATTAATAAAAAATGTAAAAGTTTATTTACATTTTTCCTCTCCTAAAAACATATATAAAAATTACTAAAAAATGTAAAAAATAGCAAAACATTTTTTTATGTTTTCGATGTTTTGTTTTAAATGTAACAATATATATTACATGTAACAAAAAAAAAGATGTTACATAGGGTTTTCACGGGTTTTCTCAACTCAAGAGGGTTTTCAAACTATACTTCTCCTATATATATATATATATATATATATATATATATATATGGGAGATTTCAAATGAGAACCCCTTTGAGTTTTAAGAACTCGAAAGAACTCAGTGTAACAATTTTTTTTTAGAATTTTTTTTACACATGCACGTAAATAAATTACAGAATTTTTTACGCACCGAGTCGACTTTTTACGTATGTGTAACGGACGTAAAAGTTAGTGTAACCACTTACATCTTTATTCTCTCTCTTACTTTGACTTTTTGTCAGATTTAATCTCAACCACATATTCCAATCCATTTAATTAAATGTGTGGCCTAGAATGGAGTTATTAAGTTCTTAAAACTCAACATGGTTCTTAAAAGATTCCTCCCATATACATATATATGGCAAGGTTAAAATAAAAACTCACATGAGTTGTGAAAACTCTAGAAACCTATTCTTAACCATGTATTTTTAATTATAAGTTTCGAAACTTGTGGTCCACGATCAAAGTTAATAAGAAATATAAAAGTAAATATAATTTTTTCTCTCTCCTGAAAACATATATAAAAATTAGTAAAAAAATGTTAAAAAAATAGCAAAACATTTTTTTTGTTTTTGATGTCTTGTATTAAATTTAACAACATATATTGCATGTGCCAAAAAAAACAAAATTAGAAAACAAAAAAAATGATGTTACATAGGGTTTTCACAACTCAAATGGGTTTTCATTCTATACTTCCCTATATATATATATATAGGATCAGGATAATGTGAAACTTTTTGGGAATTGAGAACTATGAGAACCATTTTGGACCACAAAAACCCCAAAAATAAAAAAAATCATAAAACAAAAAAACACACACAAAAATAAAAAAAAGTACAAAACCCAAAAAAATTTTATCATCCCGATTTCTTAAAAAAACCGAAAAAAAATTTCTTGGTTTGATTAAATTATACATATATGTATAATATGTACATATATGTACACATGTGTTTTTTTATACACTTATGTATAATTTAAGGTAAATGATAATGTACATATATGTACATTATATAAACAAGAGATTAAATGAAAGTATACATATGTGTATAGGTATAGTATGGATTAAAAAAAAAAAAAAAATTCTTGGTTTAGCTAAATTATACATATATGTATAATATGTACATATATGTACACATATGCTTTTTTTATACACATGTGTATAATTTAAGGTAAATGATAATGTACATATGTGTACATTACGTAAACTAGATATCAAATGAAAGTATACATATATGTATAGGTATAATACGAATAAAAAAATCGGTTTTTTTTAATGAAACTAGAATGAAATATAAGAATTTTGTTTTTTTTACTTTTTTAAAATTTTTGTTATTTTTTTGTTTTATAATTTTTAAATATTTTTTTAAAGATTTTTTTTAATGGTCCAAAATGGTTCTCAAAGTTCTCAATTTACCAAGGGTTCTCTTAGGATCCTTACCCTATATATATATATATAGAGAGAGAGAGAGAGAGAAAGAAAAGGGTTCAAATAAGAATAAGGAGTTTCCTAAGAATTGTAAGAACCAATAGATTTTTGACATGTGGCATTATGACCTATGGTGAAAGAATAATTCTAGGAAACTATGTCGGTTATAAATGTGAAAGAGTAATTCTAGGAAACTATGTCGGTTTTTGGTAATTTTAAATCTCAATCATTGATTAACATGATTCAATGGCTATGATTTATTCCTAGTATTCCTAGGAAATTACTTCTTTTTACTATAACCCTTCCTTATATATATATATATATATATATATATGGGAAGTATAGAATGAAAACCCATTTGAATTGTGAAAACCCTATGTAACATCGTTTTTTTTTGGCACATGTAATATATGTTGTTACATTTAATACAAGACATCAAAAAACAAAAAAAAATGTTTTGCTATTTTTTAAACATTTTTTTACTAATTTTTATATATGTTTTTAGAAGAGATAAAAAGTTATATTTACTTTTATATTTCTTATTAACTTTAATTGTTGACCTCAAGTTTCAAACTTTAATTAAAAATATATGGTTGAGAATGGGTTTC
This sequence comes from Bidens hawaiensis, assembly GCF_021521415.1. Lineage (NCBI taxonomy): Eukaryota > Viridiplantae > Streptophyta > Magnoliopsida > Asterales > Asteraceae > Bidens > Bidens hawaiensis. The sequence goes on from NW_027505369.1 coordinate 116,201, forward strand.
TAGAGTTTTCACAACTCAAATGGGTTTTTATTTTAACATTACCCTATATATATATGTATGTATATACACACAAAAATATGTTTATTTTAACATTACCCTATATATACACACACACACACACACACACACACACAAATATGTTTAGTTAAGTTATATTTTTTTATAATGTTCGAGGGTTTACTTGACAATATTTATACGTAAGGATCCTATCGATTTACTCACGGGGATATTTGTGAAACCAATACACTTTGTATGATATTCAACGCATATACAAGGTGCACGATGAAAAACATGGTTTCCCTGGAATGCGTGGTAGCATCGACTGTAAACATGTTGGATGGGATATGTGTCATACGGCCTGACGAGGTCAGTTCCACCAGGGTGATCACCCCGGCCCCAGTATTATACTTGAGGCAGTGGCCTCCCATGATCTTTGGTTCTGGCATGCGTTTTTTGGTGTTGCTGGGTCAAATAACGATATAATGTTATTGAACAGACGTCGATATTCGATGACATTATTAACGGGGTTGAACCTCCTCAAGCGTTTTATGCGAATGGGGAATAATTCAAGCATGACTACTACCTGGTTGATGGCATTTATAACAAATGGTCGACACTTTTTCAAGCTTATACGTCTCCAATTGAAGACAAAGGGAAGTACTTTACGAAGAAGTTATAATCGGCATGAAAAGATATTAAAAGAGCGCTTGAAGTTCCAAAGAAAAATTTTCATTTGATTGCCAGGCTACTACTTATTTGGTTAGGGGAAAAATAGTGGATGTCGTCTACACTTGTATAATTCTACATTACGTGATTCTTAATGACCAAGGTATGGTTATTTGTCAAAACTACCAAGGTGATGTTTCGCGACCAGAATCGATAATCATTGATGACGAAAAATTCCAAAACGTCATATATATCAAGAACCGCGAGGTGCAAGGAAACCTTCATCATGAGTTGGTTAATTTAGAAAAAAAACTAATAAATAAAATCAGAAAATTCGTTTAAGTCATCGTTCGCCTGAACCACAACAGGCTCAGGTGGCTTCTACAGTGGCTTCAACGAGTGTCCAGGCAACATCCAGTCAGCACTACATGACACAATATTGCTTGATGAATTCAGGGAATGGCTTTAACAACAACACATAGTCTTAATTACAATAATGTCATATTTACTTATTTAGTATGTATAGAAATACTAAAAGGGTACAACAACGTAGCTTATAAAGAAAATAGATTATATTTTGTAAAAGCTAAAAAGTAATTAAATATTTAAGTCATGACTCATGAGTCATGAATACCTTTGATGAAGGTGCTACCGAATAGCATTTAGCACAAAGTAAATATATAAATAATGGATTTTCTATCGCAGACCACATTACAATGGCCTTCCTTTTTTAATGACTTTATCACCTAACTGGCCAAATAGTTATATTCTTATCATTCCAAGTTTTTTGGTATGTTTCTTTTAGTAAAATATCATTCGGATACAATAATTTATACTTTACACATCATAAAATTTAAAGAAAGTAAATCAAGTTAGAAAAATATGATTTAGAAAGTAAAAATAAAAGGATCATATGTATGGAGTCCAATAAAACTTTAAAGATAGCTCAAACTTTAAAAAGGAACATGAAAATATTGTACTAATGTAATGTAGTGATGTAGTCATGTTTTTTTGACGAATAAACTGACAAAAATGCCATCAAAATATGGTAGAAAGTGATTGCTATGCTTTTTAATCAAGTTTTTATATCAAAACCACTAAATAACAACTATCATAAAGTTTAGGGTATTTTATTTGTAAAATTTACATACTTAATTTGATGTTATTTTCTTTTTAATACATTATCGATTAAGAAAAAGAAATGTTATATTGGGGCAACATTACAAGGTATCTACGCAAATTTATACGACTCGTGTAAGTTATATGGCCCTTATAGACAACTAGTTTGGGCAGTTGGAAAAATCCTATCGTTGAAACATGGGCGTTGGTAAAACCCGAGCGTTATGACGATGGATCGACACGAATTCGGTCAGTATCGGCTGCGTTCATCACGATATAGACACCACTAGTAAAATTTGAGCGTTAAAACCCAAAAAAATAATTCGTTAAATTAACATATAAAAAACATTAGCATATAAGAAAACAAAATATTAAAGACGATGTTTATTTGGTTAGCAAACCGGGGTGGTGGCAAAACCCAAGTGTTGTCAGTCCTGAGCATTGAGGCGTTAACTTGACACGAATTCCGTTGGTTTTGATTAAGAACGTTGGTATCAGAACTAAAAAAAAAAAAAAATATAAAAATTGAGGTGGACCAACGACCTTTTGGGGGGGGGGGGGGGCTCGGTCGGTAAACTTGCACATTGTTAAAACCAGAGCATTGTTGGTCATTGACTTTAAATAAGGTCTCGAGTCTGCCCGAACTCGGCCAGTTTCTTTCAGGTTTTTTATGATATAGGAACTAAAACAAAAATGATTAACCTTTGGTCGGTTTCCATTACGTTTATTATGGTAACTAAACTAAAAAAAATAAAAACAAAAAACAAAATTCGTCAACCAATACGATGCCCCAAGTGGCCCAATAGGCCACTTGAGGCACCAAAGTTTATCTTTATATATATAGTAATGGGGTGTCTAAAATTTGTATATTATAAAGTTCAGACTTGTAGCTTTTTGCAAGGCATAGGATATTTCCACACCACTTGGGATCCTCACACACCATTTTTTTCTATACGGCTCGTATAGGGCTATACGGTCGTATAGCACCTGAATCATGTCAGTTTGTGTCGGAACTTGTTGGTCATTGTTTGTAGTGCCTCGTATAGGCCTATACGGCCGTATAGACAATTTTTTGGACACAATTTTAAATATTAATACGTTAATATGGCCATATAGACCTATACGAGCCGTATAGGGCTATACGACCGTATAGACAATTTTTTGGATTTACAATTTTAAATATTAATACGTTAATATCTTACATTTTAATGTATTATAAGTACATAGCCTACTTGGCTAAATATGATATTTTAGAACAGAATAAATTGTCTATTAACATTTACATAATATATTCGGCTAAATAATTTGTAGTTGTACCCCGAGAACATCTGTTTAAGATTATATTATAGCACTATTCGGCTTGTATAGGCTCATATGTCGTTTTCCAGCAGCGGTTAACAGTGGTCAAAGGCAGGCTGACTTTTTCTGCAAATTTTCTATATGGTCGTATAGCCCTATACGATCGTATAGGTTTAATGGTGTGCCATATAGCAATACGAGCCATTTAACACCTATACGGCTCATATAGGTCTATACGGTCGTATATGTTGGAAAAAACTGTTTTTTTTCGTATAGGCACAATTTTTGAATTTTTGTTAATTTTTTTCTATAAAATCACGTATTTAATTAAATAATGATTATAATAAAAAAAACACAACATTTAAGAAATAATATTAGATAGTAGGGGTGTTTTCCGGGTTATTTATTCGGGTTTTTGGTCAGGGGCGGATTCAGTTCAATGGTAAGGGTAACATCCGCTACCCCTCAACTTTTCCAATGAAGTGAAAATTTTTAATTTTTTAAAACGTTTTATATATAGCGTTACCCCTCAAATTATATTACGTTACCCCTCAAACATTGACAGAACCAGGAGACAGAATAATTTAGATAAAAAGAAGTTCAAGAAATCGAAATTTATTTGTTATTTGTTATTTGTTGACTGACCGAAATCCGAGCTGATGCTTCTCAGGTTAAAAGGAAGAAGATAACTTATGGTGTATTGGACCCACATTATATATTATATAATGCATGTTTGTCTTTTCCTAAATAAAGTATGTAAGTATATAATAGGCAAATCAATCTTTAATAATATAATATAATTTTATAGTTTCTTTATCATTTTGTTTTATAAAACATTAAAAAGAGTAGTTTTTTTTCCGTTAACTTTGTTATATGTTTTCTTCAATCTTTTAGATAGTTATGATTTATTTATAATTTAGTAAGTTTCACGCTTTTCTTATGACTTTAACTTTTGTTGTCAGTGAAACTTGAACTTAATACCTTCTAAACTCTCTCAATCCAAAATGTTTAAAGGCTTTGTGTTTGTCAATGGACCACCAACCTCTTTTTAATAAGTTTTGTAATATATGTGTGTGTTTGTGTGTTTTACTATTTTCCATTTCTACATTTCATCCTTCCGCATGAGTGATGCGAATATTTTTGTATCGCTTAATTTTATCGGATGCCAAAGTAATACTAAAAGCAAATTAATAATAATAATAATAATAAATAATCATTCTCTCATTATAGTATTTCGATTGTTAAAACCCTATTTAAATTTGAATGTAAAATCAAAATTTTATTGGGACCATAGTTAAAAACAAAACCCTAGTTCCACTACTGGCCACAAATGTTTTTAAAATCCCAACACCTCATCTCTCAAAGTTTTATTTAAAAGCCCAACACTGATTGATGATTAAAAGTCCACTATTTAATTAGAACAAAAAAACTCAGCTTAGATAAAAAGCTCAACTTGTTAAGGGTTTTGAAAATTGAATCGGGTAAAACAAAAAGGACAGATCACAATGACCAGAGGCGTCAACATTCGATCAACGACAATCTAATCCAATGGTTCACTCCTCGTCGGATCACTTGCAGCCACCGTCTCACCGTCGATTTTACTGGTTGCAATCGCAACCATTTGTTTATCGGATATTGAAGCTAGCATTGGTACTTTTACCGATTGCAACTTATCATGAAAGATTTACACAATCGAATAAATGAAGAGTATTAAAACAATGCTCCAGTTTGTGCGGTCGAAAGAGAAAAAGTTAATTGCATAACAAAAGATGACGTAATACCTATATTTCAAGCTTTCAAACGCCTGTAACATCTCGTATTTTTCGTATTTGTATTCGTTTAAGTTTAAATCGATTTGGGAACGTAATTTGGATCTTCCGAACTATTTAAAACTTGTATTTATTGGTATTTAACTTGGTTTAACTTATTTTATAATTTCATAACTTTCAATTATGCCAAATAGCCCTTAGAAATCATTAAAATCACTTAAAACGGCTAAAAATCGCATTTTAGGGAACAACATGGACTAGTTTTGTCATTTCTTTCCTATTTTCAATTAAATTAACGAAACTTAAACTTCAAGAAATGTTATAGCTGGTCCAATTTCATTTTCTTGGTGTCCAAGCCAAATTTTTGTTAGTTATTGTACTAGATTTTCTCATTAAATAACTTATTTTGTTTCCTAATTTGTTTTTAGCATCCAAATCGTTTACTTTTGGCATAAATCGGGTAAATTAAGGTCCAAGAAAAGGATTATAACTAAAATACAAGTCCATATTCTTAAATTACTGATAAATCACGAAATATTTGATATATTACATCGATATTCTCATTAAAATCGTATTTTGTTACTTAAACGAGTAAATCTTCCATATATAGTTCGTTTTTGTAATCTCTATATAAACACATCATAATTCTCTGCCACCAACCTGTATCCTAACCCTAGAGAGACCTCCTAGCCGTCACCTACCTCTGACCATCAACAAACCCTTCGGGTTTTGCTTATTCGTTGAAGATACAATGTTTGTTCGTTTGACTTTGCATGCGTATGGACCTTTGACTCATCATATCTCTTGATTCTTTCACTTTCCGGGTAAGTTGTAAACATAGGAATCATTCATATACACTCCCTAGTTAATAACCTTCAATCAATTTCGGTGGTTGAAAGGTGTTGACTGGTCAAATCGTTTAAAACTCGTTAAAGGGCAAAATGTCAACAAGTTTGACTGTCCGTTTTCTCATAATTCTGGTCGGATTCAACGTTCGGTCCAGAAGACTTTTATTCTCGTAACGTGATTTTAAGGCTTCTGACCAAAACCCGACTTTCGAATCGCTGTTCGGATTCTGGTCGGTACCAGCTCGTTTAAATCTTAAATTTAACATAACTTGAGTTCTAAACGTCCGTTTGGATTGATTCTAGTGGAAACGAGTTCGTTTTTATTTATATTATCATATCTTAAAATCTTAGATTCTGAATTGTTTATATCGTTTGACATGTAGTGGACGACTCGCTTATTCATATTTATATTTGTTATTCATTAATCTAAGGTGAGTTTATCATTCCCCTATTTTACTCATTTTTCTAAACGTTTTGGGGACATATGCGTACGTATTTGTATTTCATACTATATATATATATATTCAAACAAATGCATACGTGTGTATTGTGAAATGATTTAATCAAACATACGTGCTACTTGCTTACTTGTGTTACCATTCAATCAAATCGTATATTGGGACTACTATTCAATCAATCATATAGCGGGTGTTCCTGCTGGTGACCAACGCCCGATTCACTTGGCAACGGTCTACATACGTTTTTATGGTTTGATTATACTTACCGCACTTGTCACGTTATGCTTATTTATATTGTTGTGTCAAAACTGGTGATATTCTCACTCAACTTTATGTTGACAAAACTCCATTTTTTACGTATATGCAGGTTTCTTGTATTGAAGATTAAAGGTTGGACACATAGACAAGACCTTAGGATATAATCAAGATAATCAATATTTGAGTTTATATTCATTGTATTAAAATTGTTTGTTGTAATTGAATAATGTGTGTATACTTTGAATAAAATAATTAATTAGATATTATCACTTATATTCATGATAGTATCTTTGATCTGTGAGCAATTGGATCACGTCCCGGCATTTCAGCCTTAGGTTGGGGTGTGACAGATTGGTATCAGAGCCGAAGGTTATAAGATAGGTCGTTAGAAATTGTCCTAGACATATGCTAGGAACCCTATACGTGCTTATCTAAATTGCCTTATGTGCTATTTAATAAATTGTTTACAGCTCACTTAGATTTATTATTTTATTATATTGTATCTTAACTATTTATTGCACACACACAAATTCCGAGGCTATGCCTCACATTCAAAATATATTTCTAAATCTTTTATTTTGGTAAATTATCTTTTATTATGGGAAATTCCTTAAGAATTCCCGTGTTTTGTTTTTGTTCTTTCACCTTGAAGCATGGGGGTATCACAAATGTCATACAAACATAACTTTATATGGGACCGTAATCGGCTAAACGGTTTCGTGGTAAACATAACCGGCTAAACGGTTATACTTTCAAAATTGTGTTTTTAAATTATTTTAAAATGCTTAGTTGGGTGAAAAATCCATGTGAATCCATGGGCACTACAACTATCCATTTCTTAAACCATTTTCGATTTGATTTTTGGGTTGGAACGTATCGTCCGGGGTGGTTCCCGAGATATACCAACTACTTATATTTGATTCGTTGATTCGATATTTAGTTGGGTCGGTTAAATGCCATGTAACGCTCATGGTCCGACCAACTCCATTGATTTGATAATTCGTTAATTAGTTGGGTCAGTTAAACGCCATGTACACGCTCATGGGTTGGCCAATTCAATTGTTATTTACTCGTTATTTGAATTGGGCCAACAAATTGCCATGGAATGCTCATGGGAGGCCAATTCACAAACTTTATGTTACTTTATTTAGTTGGGCCATTCAAATTGTCATGGAAAGCTAATGGGAGGTCAACTTGTTTGATATGCTTGGTTATTTTATTCTTGGAAAATTTTATAAACATTGTTCATTTACTTAAATGCTTCAAACTTATGCATATTATTTTAAATCCCGACTCGTCCTCGAGTCTTCACTAGCACTAATTTATATACATACATATACGGGCGCATCCCTATTATCTCACATCAACTCATTTTCACAACTTACCCATCATCTAATACAATTTTGTTGTTGGTCCTCATAGAATGTATTTCCTAGGAATCAATCATCATAATCAACGTCATTCACCTGCTTCTCGTGATTTCCGTTCGACTACTAGAATCGACAAGGAGTTTGCTAATGTATTCCGTTAACCAAAACGACCACCAATCTCGACAAAAGTAAAATACACCGAATAAGAAATCTTACACTAACTCATATCCATTAAAATATTATTTAAATCATCTTTTCTTATTTATTTCCATATTCTCAAACTATAAATTATCAAGTATATTTCAATCGTTACCCTTAAGTTTAAACTATAAATATTTTATTACCTCTTGTTTTTTCTTCATATTACTTTCCACAACTTACTTTTCATTTTATAAGTCTTTATTATTAAAAATTCAAATATTGTAAATTTCATTGATATTAAACTACATTTTCATCATTCAAATTAAATTTTCATTATTAAATTAAATCTTCCATTAATTAAATTTTTATCATTAAAATTGACTTTTTGATAAATCTTCATTATAACTCATCACTCACTTTATTTATTGATTAAGTTCGTTATTTGAAACTAAACGTTGGTTAGTAAATATTTCAACTCCCTACTTTGACTTCTGATACATTTTGAAAATTTTAAAACGTCGTAGTGTTAGAATAGTCATGATGGTTCATGCATTTCTAGCCTCGTGATTATTTTATTATAATATTTCATATCTCACTCTCATCTCCACTATTAATTTGATATTCATTATTTATTTAAATTTTCCATAATAAATCATCGATAATTCAATTTACATATTTCCTACTATTTATAAAGATTTTGTGAAAAAGAAAGAATTCACAATTTAATCTAATTTAATATCTTCAGTTACCTAATTTATATTTTATCTAATTTTAAATATTTAATTGAAATAGGACTATCTCGGTGATTCGGGAATATCCACTTTCTAGTTTAATCTATTAACAATTTAATTCAAATATGTATATTTTCGCATTATCATTAATATTTAAATTATTAATTACTAACTATTATAATATTTTAGAATATCTTAATTGAATTAATCAAATCTCAAAATTACCAACTTGAAAAGCTATAAACTTTATATTAACTTCTCTTTAAATCCCATAAGTTCTTGAACTAATCAAACTCGACTCACCAAAATCTTCGTTTAAACTTATACTCTCGATCTTAAGAATTCCATTCTAATGAATACAATCTTTAAAGATTCCACATGTTATTAACTATCTTAAGAATTGTTATAAATTAAACTTTTGCGCATATCATCTCATGAAACAAGTTCCTTTAGCTATCACGTTTAACTTCATATTCTACTCTTAGCTCATTCTCGATCATCATAATTCACTTCAAATGTCTGTTTCACGAAATCCATTCCAAACTCTAAAATTTGTAACTTTGCTATAAAAGGTGTTTAGAAATTTCATGGTTTTAACAATTTCAACTAGAACATGTATTAATTATCTTTTGAATTTATATTTAAAAATTATCAAAAAATTTGTTTTCTTTCAAAATGATGGTTTTAAATATTTTATAACTCACATGATGGAACGAGTTATGCGGACCATCCGACGATCTAAGTAATTATGGGTCGACACATAATTACCAAAGTTTTCGCATGGAAATCATAATACGTAAGACTGTGTGTAATGATTTAGAACCTAAGGTAGCTTGGGTAACGGTACAAAGGATGAGATGATAAGGACATGGTGGCCGGATACACCGCTGGTACATCCTATATATAAGTGCCCTTATCAGATTGTCATTTGAAGCGTTGCTTGGGTTATTAGAAGTTCTAGGTTATGATATTTTTCTTAAAAAGTTAAATTATTTTCAAAAAAATTACGTTTTGATTTTCCTTAATTTCGGGACGAAATTCCCTAAAGTAGGGGAGACTGTAACATCTCGGATTTTTCGTATTTATATTCGTTTAAGTTTAAATCGATTTGGGAACGTAATTTGGATCTTCCGAACTATTTAAAACTTGTATTTATTGGTATTTAACTTGGTTTAACTTATTTTATAATTTCAAAACTTTCAATTATGCCAAATAGCCCTTAGAAACCTTTAAAATCGCTTAAAACGGCTAAGAATCTCATTTTCGGGAACTATAGGGACTAGTTTTGCCAATTCTTTCCTATTTTCGATTAAATTAACGAAACTTAAACTCCAAGAAATGTTATAGCTGGTCCAATTCATTTTCTTGGTGTCCAAGCCAAATTTTTGTTAGTTATTGTACTAGATTTTCTCATTAAATAACTTATTTTATTTCCTAATTTGTTTTTATGGCATAAATCGGGTAAATTAAGGTCCAAGAAAAGGATTATAACTAAAATACAAGTCCATATTCTTAAATTACTGATAAATCACGAAATATTTGATATATTACATTGATATTCTCATTAAAATCGTATTTTGTTACTTAAACGAGTAAATCTTCCATATATAGTTCGTTTTTGTAATATCTATATAAACACATCATAATTCTCTGCCACCAACCTGTATCCTAACCCTAGAGAGACCTCCTAGCCGTCACCTACCTCTGACCATCAACAAACCCTTCGGGTTTTGCTTATTCGTTGAAGATACAATGTTTGTTCGTTTGACTTTGCATGCGTATGGACCTTTGACTCATCATATCTCTTGATTCTTTCACTTTCCGGGTAAGTTGTAAACATAGGAATCATTCATATACACTCCCTAGTTAATAACCTTCAATCAATTTCGGTGGTTGAAAGGTGTTGACTGGTCAAATCGTTTAAAACTCGTTAAAGGGCAAGATAGTCAACAAGTTTGACTGTACGTTTTCTCATACTTCTGGTCGGATTCAACGTTCGGTCTAGAAGACTTTTATTCTTGTAACGTGATTTTAAGGCTGCTGACCAAAACCCGAATTCCGACTCGCTGTTCGGATTCTGGTCGGTACCAACTCGCTTAAATCTTAAATTTAACATAACTTGAGTTCTAAACGTCCGTTTGGATTGATTCCAGCGGAAACAAGTTCGTTTTTATTTATATTATCATATCCTAAAATCTCATATTCTGAATTGTTTATATCGTTTGACATGTAGTGGACGACTCGCTTATTCGTTAGCTCGCTTATTCATATTTATATTCGTTATTCATTAATCTAAGGTGAGTTTATCATTCCCTATTTTACGCAATTTTCTAAACGTTTTGGGGACATATGCTTACGTATTCGTATTTCATACTATATATATATTCAAACAAATGCATACGTGTTATTGTGAAGTGATTTAATCAAAATATGTGTTACTTGCTTACTTGTGTTACCATTCAATCAAATTGTATATTGGGATTACTATTCAATCAATCATATAGTGGATGTTCCTGTTGGTGACCAACGCCCGATTCGCTTGGCAACAGTCTACATACTTATTTATGGTTTGATTATACTTACCGCACTTGTCACGTTATGCTTATTTATATTGTTGTGTCAAAACTGGTGATATTCTCACTCAACTTTATGTTAACAAAACTCCATTTTCTATGCATATGCAGGTTGCTTGTATTGAAGATTAAAGTTTGGACACGTAGACAAGACCTTAGGATATAATCAAGATAATCAATATTTGAGTTTATATTCATTGTATTAAAATTGTTTGTTGTAATTGAATAATGTGTGTATACTTTGAATAAAATAATTAATTAGATATTATCATTTATATTCATGATAGTATCTTCGAGCTGTGAGCAATCGGATCACGCCCCTGCATTTCCGCCTTAGGTTGGGATGTAACAACGCTAGAGAGTAAAATCTGCTAGGCCATGTTTAACTTTATGTATTATGGTATTTTTTTAACGTATGGTTTAAAAAAAATTACGCTACCCCTAGAATTATTTTCTAGATCTGCCACTGTTTTGGGTTGTTCAGGTCGAGTTATTCGGGGTTGAGGTCAAAGTAAACTAACCCAAAAACCGAGCCAAATAAGGTCGGGTTGTTCGGGTTGAACGGGTTAGGTTAATTCAGGTTACTCAAGTTAACAAAAAAATTCACCTTTAACAAGATCATAAATAAAACAACATAATTCAAACCTTCATAAAACCATAATCAAGTCAATTTTAGCATATAACCATAAAATCCAAAATCTTCATAATTTCAAAACTTAATAAAAATAAAATGTTTAAAACATAAAATTAACAATAAAATGATTATAACAATAAACTTTTAAACGGTCTTCACTTTAATTGTCCTCACTCTTCACGGTTTGTAAAGATATTTTCAAGTTTGCTCCTTCGCTTCTAATTCTATCGTAGAAAACACCAAATCAAATAAACATTAAAATAGCTAGATATAGCATGATTAAATATTACGAAAGTGCTAAAATTACAAAATTGTTTCAGAACTTTTTGCTAAGTGATGCGTGACTGGGCTTTTGGAATGAAAAATTAGAGATTTAGGGTTTTGAAAAATTTAATTATGGATTGGAAAATGATAGCATGACACAACTAAATATTAATGATGTACGCATGCAACAACCATACTTGAGAACATGAGACATTTGGTTACCCAATGACTTATAAAACATCAGAACCAAGTATTTGAGATTTTCGGGTTGTTCGGGTCAAGTCGATTTTGGGTATTTTAACCCAAATACCAACCCTAATGTTTGTTCTTGGGTTCGGGGGAGTTTAATCGATTCAGGTTGCTTCGGGTCGGTTTCGGTATTCGTATACGGTTAAAAAACACACCCCTATTAGATAGTTATAAAACAAACACTTATTAATAAATAAAAATACTCCTATTTAAAAGTACATATTATGCTCCATAGTAAATAGTAATTGAACAACCTATATACAACAAGAGTGTTTCGAGATACTGGCCTTCTAAAGGCCGAAAGCCGGTATCAACACTCCTTTGTTTTTGGGATGTTCAATTAGCATGAATCAAAATATATACATTTTAATATTGTGTATTTTTATTTGTAAATTATGTATTTCTGTTTTATAAATATATGTGAGGTTAATCTCTTAAATCTTGTGTTTTTTTATTAAAGGGTTTAATTAATTAAAAGCAAGATCATATAAAAAAATTCAAACAAAATTTAAAGAATAAAAATAAAATTGTGCCTAATGCATATGAACAGTTGCTAGCGATGTCTAACAAAAGCCATTCCTATACAACCCACATAGACATATACGAGTTGTATAAGTGAGGTACGGTGTCCAGATATTGTTTGGGACTTTGGGTCACTCGAAAACTTGAAGACAGGCCCATCTATTTCCATCTTGTTTCTTAATCCAGTCATCCAAACCATTGGCGCGTTTCGTTCCCGATGTATGTTATACCATCTTTTGCTCTGGTTTCGGTCGAGTCTCGAGATGGGATGCTACCCTTCTCATATAATTCCTTTCGAACTCTTTAAAATTATGTTAATACCTCTAGAAAATGTAGCTTTCTAAACTAAGAGATTATTATAAATGAATAAAGCATACCAAATAGGAGTAATAAGACAACAAATCTTCAAACTTTCTTGCTTTCTTCATGTAGATAAGCTCGGGCTGAAACTTATACATTACATGTGTTCGAAATTTCAATGAATTCATAATTCATGATTATATACACAAGTCTTAAAAAGTCGATATTGGAAGTACTTAATCATCACAATTTGTTCACACCAATATGAAAAAAGACAAAGTTTGCAACTTTTTATTGACACATTTAAATATAATATCTATAACCTTAATCATCTCTCGTGTAACATCTAGGCGTACAAGGACTTTTATCAAATGTATATTAATCATAGTTTCTGTGAATTCACTGAGATTTATGAGACTATATAAACATAATTAAGTTTAAGGCTGCTTAGTATATGTCGTAAATATGTGTTTTAGGTTGACTTGTCTTACACCGTGGTTGTGTTCGTGTTAATGTAAGCTACAAAGTTGTTTAGTTAAACGTATATATGATCAATTTATTACACATTCACAACTTTAATACATCTCATGATCTTATTTATAACATGTTAACACATTTTTAGACTCATTTACATATCACACGTTTGAAATCCGAAATCCATCAACTTCTTTGTACTTTTTCGTTTCAAATGTATCTAGAGTTAAAACAAATGTTTTTAAAGAGAATAATTATATATGCATGAATTACGCTTACAGGTGCAAATGGTAACCGTAGTTAGAACTATTGACAACACATAACTTTATGTAAAAGAAAGTTTTTCAGTTAGCTTTTAAAATATTTAATAATAGAAAAATGAAAGCTTATTTAGCTATGACCTAATTCGTATGTCATCATATTATAAGTTGTTCCTGTTCCTCGAAGGTCCTTTATTCCTTATTTTGTGTTTGCACGTTTTACGTTCATATAGGTTATTATTACTTGCACAAAAATTAGAAGATATATATCATTTTCCTATACAAATATTACTTTTATGGATGATATACCCGGCTATATTTTAATATAACCCACGTATTACAATTACAAATTACAAAGCATGTAATAAAAAAGTTTCTAATTGCTCCTTTGTTAGATATTAAAGTGCAATTAATTTTAAACCCACACACACACACACACACACATATATATATATATATATATATATATATATATATATATATATATATATCACCGATCCGAGTAAATCTGTATTTAATCCTTATCCATGTAATATATTTTTTGATATGAATGCATAAGTTGGTCTTAGTATCCATCTGTAACTGATAGGAAAAAATATATATCTTTATTTAACCAACCCACCCCCCCTCTCAAGTGGGGGTGGGGGGATCCTATATGGCAACACCTCCGGCATGGATCGAGCTGCCCAATCAACTCCAAATGAATTTATTTTCTTTTGTCGGTTTATACCCTAGATTTCTTTTGAATTTGTATGATTGTAAAGTTGAATGATGGTGGTCAGTGGAAGCTGGTCATCAACGATAAATTGAATATTGATTAGCAATGGCAAGTGATCAATGGTATTTTACTATTAAGTAGTGAACTAAATCCTGAAGGGTAAGTTACCCCTTTGTATGCATAACTTAGATACTGTTTAGTTTTTAAGAGGTAAAATATCTGTAGTCTGCGGACAACGTCGGCAGACATATGTAGCAGAAGAGGTGGACCAAACCCCTATAGTCTACAAGAAGAAGATTGTTTGTTTATTAACACGTCTGCAAACTGTTAAAATGAACAGAAATTTAAATAAACAGAATTTTAAACATAAAAAAGGTCTTCAAATGACTTAAACTTTATGCAAACCTAATGTAACAAGATCTTCATTAAACCTAAACTTTATACAAACTTTTTTAAACAAAAAACTAATGATAATTGGACAATTATACAAACTAATAATTGAACAAAAACTAATAATAATTCAACAAATCAAATTCTATAAATCAATTTCTTTAAAAAAAACTAATAAAAATTCAACAATAATTGAAAAATAACTCTCGAGCTCTCGTAAGTCAAAACAAGCCAAGCTCAAGCTCGTTTACACAAAATAAACTTAAATTGATATACACGACATCAATAATCACTCGACGAGCATCAATTAAACCTGATTTCAACAAATTCCGATCTTATAAACTTTCAGTAGTATAATCCAATACACAAATTCAAACCGATTACATCACAAATCATACAAATATAGGTAAAGTACACAAATCAACAAAACAATAATACCCGGACTGGAGTTGTGGATGTGTGGCAGTGGGCGGCGGAGACGGCGGACCTGCGGCAGTCGAAGGGCGGTGGAGATATGGAGTGGTCAGAGAGAGGGCGGCGGAGGCAGGGGAGGGGTGACGGAGGTGTAGGGTGGTTGGATAGGGGACGGCGACAGTAGAGGTGTGGCGGCGGAAGTGTGGGGTGGCCCGAAAGGGGGGCGGCGGAGGTGTGGGGTGACCGGAAAGGGGGCGGCGGAGGTGTGGGGTGGCCGGAAAGGGGGCGATATTGGAGAAGAGAGGAGAGGGGTGGAGGAGTTGCTAGGGTTGATGGAAGGGTTTGATGAGAAGATGTGGGAATATGTTAGAAGCTGATGGTCCAAGTCTTCTCCAAGAAGAGAGAGCGCAGACGTTTTTTAATGACATGTATTTCGGAAAACAAACGGTCTTCAGACCATAACATCTGCGCATGGTCTGCGCGATGCAGATATAAGAGGCCAGAAAGATCTTCAGACAAAAAACAAACATCACCTTAATTTTAGTGGTACCAATGTTCAATTTTAGTGGTAACAATGTTCAATACTTGTTCATGAAGAACGTTTCAACAAAAGCGTCTAGTGATTGAACCCATATATAAAAGAGTTTGTTTGGTTTAACAATTTTAGGTTATATTTCTTTTATGGACTAGAATTTAGATTTCACATATTCACATAAACTTCTAATAGATTGATTTTATATTTTTAACTCCATTTTAGATTAATATTTTCTGAAATTACAAAAAGAAAATTATAATTTTATATTTTTTTAAAGACAATCCTTTTTACTTCCTAAGACTCGAACTCATAATATTTGGTTGTTTACGAAACTTTGTCTCTTGGTTGTATACGAAACTTTGTCTCTTTCACTAAACCAACAACCCCTAGGTTAATCATAATTTTATATAGTTAACCTGTACGCAAGCTTGACGTAATCAAAGTTGAAATAAAACTAAGTCACACAACTTTACTTAACCTGGTTGTGTTGGAGACATGAAGCAATAAAACAGATTAAAATTAAATTAAATTGATTGATTTCGGCTAAGTTTCACCATTTGATGGTCGAAGGCTCCACATCTCCACATTGATGTCAACTTCAAGGATGGATATATACATAGATAATCCAGTTTATGACTTTAATTTGTGAGATATTGAAGCTTAATAATCCAATCTTAAACCTGTTGCCTAGCAATAATTCAAATTTAAAAAATTCTCCATGCTAATTCCAACTTTTATTATATTAGCCTTCACCGAGCCTTTTACTAACGGAAACTAACCCAGACAGTTTTGGGACAAAATATGTCAGTTTTCAAAGTTGATTGGGTAAGACAAAACTTATGTTTATTAGAACCCATGTTTTATTTTTCTTCTCCAACTAGGGGTGCAAACAAGCTGAGCCGAGCCGAGCCGAGCCTGAGCACTCGGCTCGAGCTCGGCTCATTTAACTTACACAGAGCTTAAGAGCTCGGCTCATTTAACTTACACAGAGCTTGAGCTTGAGCTTGAGCTCGAGTTTGGCTCGCTTCTATCTCTATTTCTAAAGCTCGAACTCGGCTCGTGAGTGATTTTCTAGTTCAAACTCAGCTTGTTTACTATTTATTAATTAATTATTATATATTTAAATTAATTTGTATATATATTTTAATTATAACTTTATATAATATGAATTATTTATTTATTTTTTCATAACTCTATATTAAATAATAATTATATAAATTTCAAACCCTCTCTTTATAAACAGGTGGTGATGGTGGCGATGGTGGTGGTGGCGGCGGCGGTCGTGGTCGTGGTCGTGCTAGCGGCGATAGCGGTGGTAATGAGTTTTTAAATTTAATTACATTTTTCATTTCTCCTCTCAACTTGGAGAAATGACATATTTTGGCCTAAAACTAATTGGGTTAGTTCTCGTTAAGAAAAAGCTTAGTGAAGGCTAATAGGGTAAAAGTTAGGATTAATCTAAAAAAATTTTTAAATTAAGATTAATACTGATCAACATACCAAAGTTTAAATTATTAAAATTCAATATCCTTTAATTTGCTTGTCTTTGTAAAACTAGGTTTGAGTATATAAGAAGGGAGGCATATTCTTAATACAAGCTTAATCAATTAGCAATTTTATATCGTACAAAACAGATAAACATGATATTAATTATTATTCTAAATTAAAAAAAAATACGACTTTTATAAAACCGTTTTTTCTTTAACATAAAACATGAGCTTTAGATTTATGTCGGATGGATGTGTATTTTGGACAGAGAATAGTTATAAAGTTTCAAAAGTGTTTAGTTAAGTTATTCAAATTTAAAAATTGTTCAAATTAACTCACTCACTTCATATTTTATTTAAATTATAAGTTTTAACATGCCTATTTAGCATTTTTTTTGTATCGCATAGAAAATTTTATGAATACAGATTGAAATCTCCATTTTAATCAAACACAATCAACTGATATAATCGAACTCAATTTCAATGTGAAATCAAGTATAAACCAAATTACAATGATGATCTCAAAACAAACAGAAAACCGAAAATCAAATCATCGACAAGATGATTTGAACTAACAATAATATCGGAATCGACAAGATGAGAATAGATGAGACGAACCCTAATTTAGGAGGCAAATAATACTCAGAGAAGAAAGAAAAATATATCTGAACTAATTCTGTAGGAGTCACAATTACGTGATGTATAGCCACAACACTAACTGGGCCAGGTCAACAATCTTCACTTCATAACAGCCCATTAGCTTCCTTATGTCCACTCAGCCCACTTGCAGTCTATTTTCTCCAAGGCCCATTGGCTCAAATATGTATACATGCACCAAAAAACAAACAGAATATTATTAGTTATATAAACCAAAATATAGAAATTGTTTGTAGATAAATTGTATTTATACTCACCTTTCAACCCCCCCCCCCCCCCCCACCCCACAATTCATTATGCATTATGCAAACATATCAAACATGCCTAACTTTTGACAGAGAAAATCATGTTGAATAGGAAATAAACCCTTGGTAAAACATCAGCCAACTGATTCCCAGACTCAGTTTTGATCACTTGTATAGTTCCAGCAGTGATTCTTTCACGAAGATAAAGCAAATCCACCTCGAAATGTTTCGTCCGGTCATGAAAAACCGGATTAGCCGCAATTGATATAGCAGCCGAGTTGTCACAAAACAACTCAGCAGGCAAGGTTACTTTAACCTTTAACTCATTTAATAGGTTAATCAACCATACAATCTCACCAGCAGCTGCACACATCGACCGGTACTCAGCTTCCGTCGAAGATCGTGACACAACCAACTGTGTTTTGCTTTACCAAGAAACGAGTGAGTTTCCATGAAAAACACAGAACCCAGTCACTAATCTTCGAGTGCTTAAGCATTTTGCCCAATTAGAGTCAGCATAGGCCTGTAAATGAAACATTCCTTCGTTTTTTATCAAAACACCACGCCCAGGAGCCTTTTTTTAGATATCTTAAAAGTCTTAATGCAAGTCCCAAGTGTGCACTTGTTGGACTATGCATATGTTGACTTAAAAATCGAAGAGAATAGGAAATATCTGGACGTGTGTGTGATAAGTATATAATTTTGCCAATTAACTTTTGCTATTTAGAAATGTTTTCTAAAGCCTTGCTGTCTTTTTCACAAAAGGTGGTAAGAATATGGTTTTGCTCAATAGGGGTATTGACAGGTTTACTCACTGTTAACCCAAATTCAGCAAGCAAATCAACACAATATTTCCTTTGACTTAAACACACACCTTGCTCGGAATAGAGTACTTCAATTCCCAAAAAATATTTTGAGAATTCTAAGATCTTTAATTAAAAACTTGGCTTTTAAAAGACTTTTAACACTTTCAATTTCTTTTATATCGTTCCCAGCTATAACAATATCATCAACATAGACTAGCAAAACAACTAACACACTATTTACAGATTTAACAAACAAAGAATAATCAGTTTTGCTTTGTACTAAACCTATTTCAAGTAAAACACTGACCAACTTATCATTCCACATCCTTGGTGCTTGTTTTAAACCATACAAGGATTTGGTTAATTTGCACACTCTAGTTTCAGATTTAGAAAAATAACCTTCAGGTAAGGCCATATAAACATCTTTATGCAAATATCCATATAGAAAAACATTATTTATGTAAAGTTGAAACAAATTCCAATTATTTTTAACAGCCAAGGCAATTACTGTTCTAACAGTGACCATTTTAATAACAGGTGAAAAAGTCTCACCAAAATCTATTCCCTCTCTTTGGTTAAAGCCTTTCGCCAGTAACCTAGCTTTGTATCTCTCTATCTCACCCGTGGACCTATACTTTATCTTATACACCCATTTACACCCTATTGGTTTTCTACCTATAGGAAGATCAACAAGTTCTCAAGTGTTGTTCCTATTAAGTGCAACCATTTCTTCGTTCATAGTATCAATCCAATGTTTATTGATAGATGCTTCCCTAAAATTTCTAGGTTCTAGACTCTTATTTAGCATAGAAGTAAAACACAGATTTTCTTTAGTTATCTTAGAGTAGTTTAACACTTTTTCTAGGCCATATTTCACTTTACCCTCAATTACAAAATAATTTAGATTTTTTGGTAATTTTAACTCCCTAGTCAATCTCCTCATACCTGTTTGATTAGGCAGTTGAATTGGACTATTAATACCCTCAGGAGAGATATTCTCTTCTTCATTAGTACCATCACTATAAACTACCTCACTAGGATTAGGATCAAGATTAGGCTGCTGACTTTCAACCCCGCCTTTAATCTGATCCTCACCAGTAGGAGGCTGTACACTAGTGTTAATCATAAGGTGCCCTCCCTTCATCATCGGGATTAGTCCCACTTAAAGAAATTTTTCGGTATTATCAGAAAAGAAATAAAAAAAGTTTAAAGCATTGACTAACTGATCAGTGTTCATCTCGAGATTTTTAAAACAATCACTATTTTTAAAAGGATAAATCGTTTCATAAAATTTTACATCACGAGAAAATTTAACTTGTTTAGTTTCCAAATTCCACAACTTATATCCCTATATCCCTTTCTTTGAAATGAGTACCTCAAAAAACACATTTATCAGCCCTTTTTTCAAATTTGTTTGTATTATTTAAAACTGTACTAAAACAAAGACAACCGAAATCTCTTAGGTGGCTAAGAGAGGGTTTAAAATCAAACAAGCATTCATATGGAGATTTACCATTTAAGATAGAGGAGGGAATCCTGTTAATTAAATAGGTTGCAGTTAGAACACATTCAGACCAAAATTCAAAAGAACACCACTATCAAATAACAATAACCTAGCAACATTCAACAAGTGCTTATGTTTTCTTTCTACTATGCCGTTTTGTTGAGGTGTACGGACACAAGATGTTTGATGTATTATACCATTAATTTTAACAAAATTTTGCATTCGAGAGTTAACAAACTCAGTTCCATTGTTACTCCTAAGAGTTTTAATGGTTTTGCCAAATTGATTTTTAGCCATGTTAAAAAAACTTTCAATGTTAGAAAAAACTTCACTTTTAGTTTTTAACAAGTACACATAAACAGCCCTGGTGAAATCATCGAAAACAGTTAAGAATGATTGGTAACCTTCTTTACTGTTGACCCTATAAGGACCCCATATATCTAAATGTATCAACTCTCCAAGTTCTGATGTTTTATGATCACTTAGAGGAAATGGATCACGATGTTGTTGTCACACCCCGCCTTTGGGCCTAGGCGTGTGACCAATAGTTGGCACCGTTTGTGTCAATTTATCAAAGTTTGCAGCGGAAAATGTTAATTTAAAATATTTACTTTTATAATATTGGGAATTAAATACCCTTGTTTGTTTTACAAAATTACTTGGTTAAAAACAAGTTTTACATATGCATCATTATAAAATTAGCTGAGCCATCAGCTGCATTCTATGCCTAGTGATCTTCTATCTCCACTGGCATTTTCACCACTATACATTACTCCTGTTTACCTGAAAATAGTTTGAAAATACATCAGCTATATGCTGGTAAACACGCAGACTCAATAAAAGGTTTTCACAATTCGTTATGACACAACACCAATAGCATTCAACGACTCAGTGGGTCTCAATCCCATCTCATCAGAACTAAACATACGCACAAACCACATAATTGGACTTCACTCGCCCTAGAGATAGTCACTTGCCTCATGGTTAGTATGTCTGTCCAATACAGTACATATATGTAAGGATCCAGACACATGTGTATTTTAGCCTGAGTGTTTATTACTACCTTGTATCAAAACGTTTTAGAGGATTTGAACCAACCCTCATGCAAATACTTTCATAACTCTTTTACATATGGATAACAGTCCATAGTTTAAAGAGTAAATATCTTTAAAAAGATAATAAATTTAGACGTATTCACGTCGTAAAACATACTCATAAGAAGGTTGGGCGTATTCACCTTTCATTATATCAATGTATCTCACTGACAAATGCCTGATCTTTATCTCGGACTTATAGTACGAGAATAACATTTTATAAATAACTAGATCCATGATCTAGCTTTAGACATTTAGTCTATTTGCATAACCTTTACCTTGATATTCCTTTCTTTTATAAAACATTTGTATGCTACGTTTCTTCATCTTGAAGAAACGTATATATATATATATATATATATATCAAATTACTTCTTTCATAAGTAATATCTTTATAAAATAAAGAATAACCATTCATCTATTATCTTATCTTATGAAAGCTACATTTATCTGATCAAGGTATAGACTATACCCCTGACTAGGGTTTAAGCCATATAAAATAATAACTTAAGCAGAACCCCTACCTTATGCGGGTATTTTTATTTTCCTAAGCTTTGCACAGGCAGCACTTCTACTTCATTATCACGTATTGAAGCCTAAACCGTCAGAATCTTGTTTCTAACTCGCTTAACCACTCGACAGAGCGTAAGAACTTCAATTCATGCACGAATCATGAGAAATCAGGACCTCGGAACTTCACAATGATCGGACACACTTCCCAATGTTATGTGTGTGTAAGAAATGGTGTTTTTGAGATGAATTGCCTTCAAACACGTAGCTCCCCTTTTATAGGCAAATTTTGGCCACCATCACGTAGGGCGATGGGGCTCTCTTTTGGCCATCGCGTAGCGCGATGCCACAATTCGTTATATCTTGCCACGTGTTGACACGCGGTTGGACACGTGGATCTGGTTTCTTAATGTGGTCATTGCGTAGCGCGATACCCTCTTTAACTTGGTCCATCTCGCAGCGCGGCGCTCCCTTTTCATGATTCTTTGGAAACTGTATCGCGTAGCGCAATGAAGACTATAATCTTCCCATCGGATAGCATGATGGGTCTTGAAAACCAAAAATTTCATTTTGAACCCTAAGTTTCATATTTAACATTTATAGCCCAAACTTAAATGGGGTATTCCCAAGATGTTACAGTTGTTTATCTAAGTGACAAAACTTGGAAAGCTGGGTGCCCTAACCTAGTATGCCAAAGTTTCACTCGATCTACACTATTAAAACACACCTTAATAGGTCTAGATGCATCCCCACAGAAATACAAACCATCTATTTGATTACCAGTTTCCAGGATTCTCTTTGTGAGTGAGTCCTGAAGATAGAAATTATGTTCATCAAATGTTACAGATAGTTTGTTATCACATGCAAGTTTGTGAATGTACAACAAATCAACACAATATTCTGGAACAACAAACACATCATTCAGAATGTAACATTTCGGACTTTTCAAACCCGTATTCGTTTACGTTTAACCCGAACAAAACATTTTAGATCTTTATTGTTATTAAAAATCAAATAATTGTAAGAGTTTAACTTTCCTTATATTCACTTTAAGCCCTCATACTTTATATATTGTTCAAACCTTAAACAATTCATGAAAAAAGTTCATTAAATGACCAAGATCCAGACAACAAGGACTAAAAGTGACAACTTGTGAAACCTGCCCTCACCTGGACCCGGGGCGCCACACGGTGGCTAGCCCATAGGTTGGCCGCGCAGCGCGGTGGCCTAGTTGGGCAGAATCTGGTTCGTTTTCGTTTAACAGCTCGTTTATGGTATAAAATCGGTTATTTTAAGCACTTTAGAGAGAAGTAAGGACCAAGTAATCATAGTATATAACTAAAATACAACTTCTAATTCGTTTTCCCCTGCCCGAGAACAGATCTTTATGAATCTTTCGATGATTCTTTCCTTTAAATCATATTTACTTGCTTAAACGGGCCAGAAAGGCCATAATTAGTTCGGTTTATGTTTTCATATATAAACACATCATAATTCCTTGATGTAAACTTTAATCTAACCCTAATACACCTCCTCCAGCCGTCAGTAGTCTCTGACATCTTGTAAACACTTCGGTTTTTGCATATTCGTTAAAGATACAAGACTTGATAGTTGACTTTGCTTGCTTTAGGACCTTTGACTTCCGTTTCTCGTCAATCCTTTCACTTTCCGGGTAAGTTGTAAACTGTAAAATCGTTCATACATATTCTCTGGTCAATAAGCTTCAATCAATTTATGAGATTGAAGGGTATTGACTGGCCAATTGCTTTAAAACCCGATAAAGGGTAAAACAATCAACAAGTTTGACTTTGCGTTTTCTCATGCTTCTGGTCGGATTCAACGTTTGGTCCAGAAGACTTTTATTCTCGTAACGAAATTTTAAGGTAACTACCCAAAACCCGACTTCCAACTCGCTTTTTGGATTCTAGTCAGTACTAGCTCGCTTAAACATTTAATTCAACATAACTAGAGTTCTACTCTTCCGTTTGGATTGATTCTAGCGGCATTAAGTTCGTTTTTATTTATAGTTTCATATCACAAAGTTTCAGGTTCTGATCAGTTATCTCGTTTGACACGTATTGGATGACTCGCTCATCCATTGCTCGTTTATTCTTAGTTATACTCACTTACCTTTAATCTAAGGTGAGTTTTATCATTCCCCTATTTTACTCAGTTTTCTAAAACGTTTTGGGGACATATGCGTATATCATACTATATCTATACATACATATCAACAAATAGCAAACGTGTAATTGTGTGTGATTAATCAAATCTACTTGTTATGTGCTTATTTGTTTTTGTATGCAATCGCTTGACATATCCCCTTGGAGAGGGTTCTCATTCTATTGACCACCGCCCGATTCGCTTGGCAACGGTCTTATTCTCATTATTTGCTCATGGTTGATTTACTGGCGCCCGATTCACTTGGCAGTGGTTTAGTCGACAATCTATTTGCTTATGGTTTGATTTCATTACCGCATATATTACGTTTTGCTTATTTATTATATTAACATTATTTTTGGTGTCAAAACTTGGTGATAAACTCACTCAACATGTTTGTTGACAAAACTCTATTTTCTACGCATATGCAGGTTGCCTGAGTTGAAGGATGGACGCTTAGAAAGACCTTAGAATTATAATGAAGACATACATGGATTTAGACTTGTTGTATTTATTTATTTGAATTGTTTGGTTGTATTTGATTATTGTGTGTATTATTTGAACAAAATAATTAATTAGATATTGTCATTTATATTTATGATAGTATCTTCGAGCTGTGAGCAATCGGATCACGCCCCGGCATTTCCGCCTTAGGTTGGGGTGTGACAGATTGGTATCAGAGCTGAAGGTTATAAGATAGGTCTTTAGAAATAGTCCTAGACATATGTTAGAAACCCTATACGTGCTTATCTAGACTGCCTTATGTGCTAATTAATACATTGTTTACAGCTTTCTTAGATTAATTATTTAAATTGTATTTATCTTGTTTATTTGTTGCACACACACACACACAAATTTCGAGGTTGTGCCTCAACTTTCAAAATATTTTTAAATCCTCTTATTTTTGGTAGATTGCCTTCTATTGTGGGAAATTCCTTAAGAATTCCCGTGTTTTGTTTTGTTCTTCACCTTGAAGCAAGGGAGTATGACAAATGTCGTACAACCATAACTTCAAGTGGTACCCGTAATCGGCTAAACGGTTACGTGGTAAACATAACCGGCTAAACGGTTATACTTCCAAATTGTGTTTTTAAAATTATTTTAAATGCTTAGTTGGGTGAAAAATCAATGGAAATCCATGGGCACTCCAACTATTCATTTCATAAACCATTTCTGATTTGACTTTTGGGTTGGAACGTATCGTCCGGGGTGGTTCCCAAGATACACTAACTACTTATATTTGATTCGTGATTCGATATTTAGTTGAGTCGGTTAAATTCCATGTAATGCTAATGGTCCTCGTATGATGTCTTCCATTGATTAGATAATTTGTTAATTTGTTGGGTCAGTTAAATGCCATGTACACGCTCATGGGCTGACCAACTCAATTGTTTATTACTCGTTATTTGAATTGGGCAAACAAATTGGCATAGAGTGCTCATGGGAGGCCTATTCACAAACTTTATGTTTCTTGTTTAGTTGGGCCATTCAAATTGCCATGGAAAGCTCATGGGAGGTCAACTCGTTTGATATGTGTGACAATCGTCAATTTCAGGTTAACTCCGTTAACTCAACTCCGTCAATTCAAACTTAAAGATCACTGAATCTATAACGCACACCTCATTACATTTAAACTAGGGTTTAAATGACGCTTAACACTTACTACATGTGTAGTCTTTCGGGAATTGCACCGAAACGCAAACGAGTTGACGCAAACGACTGGTGAATAAACGAGAAACGTCAAAACAATAATTATGTGATAATTATGTGTTAGGATTATGTGTTATGTGATAACATGTTATATAATCTTAACTCAATGTGCAAAACTAAGTTAATTAAGCTAGAGATGTAACATTTGGAAGTTTAGGGACTAAAGTGTAACATGTTATTATTATATAATATTATCAAACCCTAGCTCCCTCTCTCACTTCTCCCAAACCCAACGGCAACTCTAGACCCCCCCCCCCCTCGTGATCGGCCTCATATACACACATACAATCAATTATTCAAGCTTTTGATTGGAGATTAAGGTGCTAGGAAGGTATAAACGACTATCCCTTGCATCCTTTATACTTAATTTCGATTTTTAATGGGTTAATTGAAAACCCTAGGGGCCGATTTATGTATGTATGGTGTTCATATGATTGTTGTTGATTTGATGATGTATTGATGATGATTTGATAACTAGTTTTGATATTATTGCATGTTAATTGTTGTGTCTTTGAGTTTGAGATCAAATAAAACCCTAACTATGTATGTATGGTGTAATTGATATGCATGGATAGCAGTTATGGTGTCTAGAATGTTATATGAATGATTTGTGGTCCATAGATAGTTAAATTGTTGAGTTTGGTTGCAAACAGTTTCTGGACAGATTGTGTTGTTGATGTTTGATTGACTGTAACGGGGTGTAAAAGTGAAAATTGATTGAGATAATTGATACTACAGTAAACTAGGTTGAGTCTAGTTTCTAAAGAATATAAATTTGCAATTTTTGGACGTGTAAAAGTTAACTTTTATGATTTTAAAAAAAGTTGTGCAAAGCTGAGTTGTTAGACCTGCTGTTAGATTGTTTTGTAAATGTTATATCTCATGAACTACGAGACCAATTGGGTTGGTTCCACTTCTGAAAGTTGACTTGTTGAGTTAGGAACCTAACCCAAGTGGTCTTGCATTTATTGGATTTTTCGTTTAACGGGAATTTCAAATAACATCCTGTTGCGCATGAATTTGACTGTTATGAGTTTGCTGTAATGATTTGATTATTGTGAGAAACCCATGTGGAATAAAAATATAATAAAATATGTTCTGGAAACCTAAGACATATATGCTTTTGTGATGATTTTTGGTAAATTAATTGTGATGCTATGACCGGTGGGATAGACTAGTTTTTCAAGTAGAAATTATGTCGTTAAGAAACTAGTTGCTGAATTTTGTGAAAGTTGCATGAAACAACGTGATTGCTAATTTATTATCGTGTTTTGACCAAATTGCCCTTGAGGGGAATGATTGCTAATTAATTGTCGTGTTTTGACCAAAATGCCCTTGCGGGGAATAATTGCTAATTGATTGTCATGATTTGACCAAATTGCCCTCGTGGGGAATAATTGCTAGTTAATTGTTATGTGTTGACCAAATTGCCCTTACGGGGAGTAATTGCTAGTGATGTACATTATGAATACATGACACGTAAATAATTGCTCACACATGTAACGTATCACAAATACACTTGTTAAGGTCACACACGATTCACAAACGAAACACGAAACATACTGTGTGCATAGGTATTATGTGCCGGGTCTAGAGACTCGATAATATTCAGACACTTAGAAAAATCTCTTTATTGTTTTAGAACGCTAGAGAGAGTTTTTCTGTGACGCGCATCTTGGTGATTTATTTTGGGAATACTTCGCAAACAGTGAGTTCACTTACCCCTTTTAAACTGTTTTCAAACGCTTTTCACTTGGGGGAGATAACATACTCCGAAAACGCTTTTAAGATTTTGTTAATATAGATTATATATCACTTGTAAAGACTAAGTGGCAAACGCAATAACTAAAGTCCTTCATTCACATCGAACCGTTTAATATTGGATAATAGTGAGTCATTGTTGAGTAGTACTACTGGGTTTGACAAACCCCACCCAACGCTAAACTCGACTGGAGGTCGAGTGGGTGTAATCTTGGCTAAACACATACCATAGTCGGGATAGACCTGGTGGAAAGGCAAATGATAAACAGTCAGCTTCGGTGTCGAACACTTAGTAATACTTGTTTTATAGGCTAGCTACCTATAGATATATAATTGACATAACACTATCTGGTAACGCTTAACGCAAAACGCTTAACGCAAAATGCTGAACGCAAACGCTAACGCTTTATTTTATTTGAACTCGTGAACTCACCAACCCTGTGTTGACACTTTTAGTATGTTATTCTCAGGTAGCCGAGGCGGGCGCGCGGTTTAGGATCATGCATTGCTTGAAACACTTTTAATTATGCAAACTTATTTTAAACTGTTATCTTTGGGTTTTAAGTCGTCCTGCGTGACGCAACATTGGTTTTTATGGTTTTACGCTTCCGCATTTAATTACTCGTAAACGTTTTCATAGTTTTGAAACTTTGTTTTATGGTTTGATTATAACTAATGATTCCGATCCTGTTAGTTCACACCCTCTGACGGTAAAACTCCGTTAGTGGATTTTTGAGGGTGTGACAATATGCTTGGTTATTTTATTTTTGGAAAATTTTATAAAACATTATTTACTTAAATGCTTCAAACTCATACATATTATTTAAATTCCGACTCGTCCTCGAGTCTTCACTCGTACTAATACATATACATACGCATCCCCATCATCTCATTCAACTTATTCACACAACTTACCCATCATTTCATTAAAATTTCATCCTTGGTCCTCGTATGATGTCTTCCCTAGGAAATCATCGTAATCAACGCCGTTCACCTGCTTCTCATAATTGAATCGACAAAGAGTTTGTTGCTGTATTCCGTTCACCAAACGACCGCCAACCTCGACAAAACTAAAATACACCGAACAAGAAATCTTACACTAACTCATATTTAAATTATCTTTTCTTATTTATATCCGTATTCTCAAACTATAAATTTCTAAGTACATTTAAAACCTTATACTCAACTTTAAACTATAAATATTTTATTATCTCTTGTTTTCCTCAATATCGTGATGGTTTTCACAACTTATTATCTCATACATGGATTTAGACTTGTTGTATTTATTTATTTGAATTGTTTAGTTGTATTTGATTATTGTGAGTATTATTTGAAAAAAATAATTAATTAGATATTGTCATTTATATTTATGATAGTATCTTCGAGCTGTGAGCAATCGGATCACGCCCCGGCATTTCCGCCTTAGGTTGGGGTGTGACACAGAATGACATTTTTACTTAATTTTATATTGCCAATTTTTGTAACTAAAGCATTAGTCCCATTTGGATGTTTAATCTTTATATTAAATTCAGTTACATCAATTTGATTAAAAACATTTTTGTCAGTCATAACCATGTGTTGGTTGGCTCCAGAATCCACAACCCAATTAGACTCGGAATGGGATGACATCCCACTAGAAAAACAAAAAACACCTTTACTAAACATATTCTCAGAAAAGTTACACAAATAATTACCTCCTAAATTAGGAGCTTGAGGACCCTTATCAGTTTTATCTACAAGTAACCCTAGTAATCTTGAAATTTGATCAGGTGTTAGAGAAACATTATTTGAGGTGGATTATGTACTTGCTTTACCAGAATCAGAACCATTAGAGTTATTAGAAAAATTTTTTGTTCCTTGATTACCAAATTTACCAGTCCTTGGTTTGGAATGTTGAGGATAACCCACAATTTCAAAGCACCTCTCAATTGTATGACCAATCTTATTACAATGAGTGCATTTCAAATTTGGGTTAGGCCCTCTATAAATTCCCTTCTTTTATCTTGAAATTGACTAGTTTTGCAACAAAACCAACATTTTGAGTTTGAGTTTTAGAAGAACCATTAGCATTCCTATGAAACTCCTCTCTAGAAATGATAGAGAAAGCCGTCTTCACATATGGTAAAGGTTCCCTAGTTAAGAGATTAGTTATAACCGGTTGATATAAATCATCCAAACCCATTAGAAATTGTAACAACTTAATCAAAGTATTAAAGTCATTAAAGCTCTTTGAGGCTTGACAAGAACATAAAGGCAATTGAAGCATCGCATCAAACTGCTTCCACATGGTGGACAACTTATGATAATAATCAGAGATTGATGATCCATTTTGAGTTGGTAAATTTATTTTTTGGTAAAGTCCAAAGATAATGGAACCATCAACCTTATCATAAGTGTCCCTTAGTTCTTCCCAAACATCAAAGGTGGATTCTATCACACCCCGACTAGCAAAATGCGGAAGCGTAAAAACGGGAATGTAACAGACACCTCTGGTATCAATAACATTGTTTATAAAGAAGCATTACAACTAATTTACATTATATTACATTGATCTATCTTTGATTACAAACTATGTGTTACAACAAAATATGCTTGTAAGCTATTTTACTCGTACTAGTAACCTTGCGTCTATTCACACCGCATCGATCACGTTTAGTAACAGATAGCACAAAATCACGGATTTTCCAACATCGGTATCACACCTGAAAAGTGTAAGGCCTCGTTCCCGGTAACCCTACTTTGGTGTTGGATTTACTCATAAACACAGTTCTAAAATCAGAGTAAATTAAAAACTTCGCGGAATAATTAAAAACTTCAAACATCACATTACAAAACATTCATTCTTGTCTTAACATACAAATTGTCTTTTCATAAATGATTAATTAAAACAGTCATAACACTTCGTCATGGATGCCAGTCTCTTCAGTCCATGCCATGCGTCCCTCCTCAAGCCAGCTGCCTCAACCTATTTGCCTGCGTGCATACTAAAAGTCAGCTACGCTGAGTGAGTTCTAGAAAATCAATTAGCATACAATACATTCACATCCTTACTTATACGTATCTGAAGATGCGTATTCATACCTTACTTACATGCATACATACTTACATACTTTCTTTCATACAACCCTATGGTATACCATAAGCTAGTCTATCTTAAACATCACATATATTATAAGGGTCTGGTCCCAAACATCATAGATATTATAAGGGTCTGGTCCCTAACATCACAGATATTATAAGGGTCTGGTCCCTTCTGCCTCTAGTACCCATACCAGCATACCTGTCTCGTGTACATAATAATATATATACACACACCTGCTCATTCATACTATCAATATATGGTAATAACATTCAATACATAGTCATGCACGAATTATACACTTATCCATTAAATAAATGTATTAACTATCACATAGGAGTATGCACACAGCCCCGAAAACATTTCAAAGAGAAATGGGGCTAGAACTCACCTGGAGTCGATTTCTCTCGTCGTTAATGGTAATTCCCCGTCTTTAGTTGTGCACGGCTAACTGTACAATACATTACGTGTGTCAATTATCTATTACCACTACTTCCTACATCTAAATTTATGAAACCCTCAACTAACGGGGGTCCGGGGGCAGCGCCCCTGTTAGCGGGGTCTAGGGGCGGCAGCCCCTAGAAGGGTCCAAGGGGCAGCGCCCCTAGCTAGGGTTGATTAACAGTCCTTTAACAAAAACGCATCAGAAAATTAATTTTATAAAATTTCGCATGGAAGAATTTCGCTTCGCATGCAACTGTTTCACTTCGCATGAAACTGTTTCGCTTCGCATGGTCATGCGATGCGAAATTATTGATTTCGCTTCGCATGGCTGTGCGATGCGAAATTCCTGCCTTTCGTCGTTTTTTACATTTTAAAGCCATCTTTCGACACATGCTGACCCCATGCACCTGATCCTAAACCCATATCTCTCATAGTCCAACGCCACCTTTTCATCTTAAAGTGTACCCAAAAGGTTATAACTTACCAAGTTTATATTTTTCTTACATTTTACAACCCGATCTATCATTATATCTGTTTGCATGACGATTCTAACCATAAAACTTAACCATTTAAACTGAAACCTACCTTTTTGCTTCGGGTTCGAGTTCAGATCTGGACAATACGTAGATCTGGACGTGATTCTTGTTGCTTGACGATGTTAAACACGAGATTCCACCCTTCTTTGGCTTGGATTATAAATCCGAGTGCTAGAGAGAGAGTATGTGTGTGTTTCTTGAGTGTGTGTTTGTGTGTTTGGTTGAGAAAAGAAAAGAAATGAAGAAGTAGTTGGGTATATATAGAGGGGGGTTTCATGGGTCCCACCACCCATTCCCAATTCCTACTCCCAATATTATCCAAATACTTAACACACGACTAACTTAACGACACACAGTTAATAACAAACTTTCTATTACGTATTATTTAACAAAAGTTGGATGTTACAAAAAGCACATTTAAAATGGGTCAACTATACGAGTTGTTGAGTTTCACGAGTTTCAAGAAAATAGGTATGCGTAATCATAAGTCATAATTTGTATATACGCATGTAAGTATATGTGTATGTATTTATATATGTGATGTAATTATACTAAGCTACAGTGAAGCCTGGACTGTTCGTACTGCGTGCCTCCACTTCCCACGCTCAATCAACCACTGTGGCTCCCCTTCCGCCCACATTATGCCCCAAGTAGCTATGTCTAACACTACATAGCTGGTTTGTATAATTATGAGCTTGTGCAAATGGGATAATGTCTTAGCAAACTGTGCTGGCCCCGCCTGGGTTTGTCAAACTAATAGTACTATTCACAAGCCACCGGCTCGAAGTTAATCACTATGTTAGTGGGGACTTTCATCTGTTAGCACTTAGATAATTCACATCATCATACGTTTCAGATAAGTATATAGATATAAGCAAACATGCTTTTCCCCCCAAAAGTTCGTAAAACATTTCAGAAAGTGGGGTCATGAAACTCACTGTTTAGTAGATAATCAGCACTATGTCAGCTCGCGGTTTGTTCGATTCGCTATCACTAGTTCCTATAATCAATATTTTAATAATATTAATATTTTAATATTATTATAATCTCAATACTAAACTGGGCTGTATGTCTAATCTGGGTATAGCTGTAACGCTCAGAAAGTGTCAATAGGCTTAGGTTGTGATGTTGTTCAATGTCTAATATTTAAAACCAAACTTGGCTCAGTTTCTCCGTTTTCCCAGCTGGGCCAGGTTGTTTGTTTATGCGTTCAGAAAACAATTATTGGGAAGTAAGCTTTGGTAAATGTGCTGGTTGATAAAATGATTAAGTTATAAAGAAAGATCACATATTGGGGTTCCGGATACACTATGGAGCCCATTTCCGTTTATTCAGTTTGATTTGAGGAGAAACGCGCACAATCTATCCAGATTGTCCATGTTTCTCATAAAAGGTTCGTTTTAACTTAATCAATCCAAAAATATGATTTTTGATCACTCCTGGTGTTCTGATTTTCCTGCAGATTCGTTAATCACGAACTTGTCGGTTTTTATCATAATTGAGTTTGTTTAATCTTCAAATAAGCATAATTAATTAACCGTTAATCATTAAATTATGAAAATTTAGTCACTTATCAAATAAAATATGTAGATTTTTATAAAAATATTTATGGAATTAATTATTGTAAGGCCCCGTTCCCGGTAACCCTACTTTAGTGTTGGATTTACTCATAAACACAGTTCAAAAATCAGAGTTAATTAAAACTTTCGCGGAATAATTTAAAACTTCATACATCACATTACAAAACATTCATTCTTGTCTTAACATACAAATTAATTAAAACAGTCATAACACTTCATCATGGATGCCAGTCTCTTCAGTCCATGCCCTGTGTCCCTCCTTAAGTCAGCTGCCTCAACCTACTTGCCTGCGTGCATACTAAAAGTCAGCTGCGCTGAGTGAGTTCTAGTTAATCATTTAACATACAATACTTTCATACCCTTACTCATACGCATCCGAAGATTCGTATTCATACCTTATTTACTCTTACTTCTTTCATACAAACTTTATATACATGCACACGCGCTTACATACTTTCTTTCATAAGGCCTTGTAATTTACCATAGGCTATTCTATCTCTTCTGTCTCAGATATTATCAGGGTCTGGTCCCTTCTGTCTCAGATATTATCAGGGTCTGGTCCCTTTGTCTCCAATAACCATACATGTCACGTCACTCGATTATACATTCATTTTCATTCATGCATCCTGTACATATCTTTTGGTCATGTATATACGTATATGTACATATTCATTCATATAAACATTCCATAATAACATTCAATACCTAGTCATACATATAACATACACTTACCACTTAAGTTAAGTGTATTAACAACTATCACAAAGGAGTATGCACACAGCCCCAAAAACATAACGGATGAAGGGGCTAGAAACTCACCTGAAGTTGGTTTCTCTCGCCGTTAATAGTAATGCCCTTCTTTAGCTGTGCACGGCTAACTGTATAACGCATTACGAGTGTCAAATATCCATTACTACTACTTCTTGTATCTGAGTCAATGACACCCTCAACTAACGGGGGTCCGGGGGCAGCGCCCGTGGTAGCGGGGTCTAGGGGCGGCAGCCCCTAGCAGGGTCCAAGGGGCAGCGCCCCTGGCTGGGGTGAGCTGCCAGGTCAGCTCGGAAAAATTTTATTTTCATTAACAGTCCTTTAACAAAAATGCATCAGAAAATGAATTTTATAAAATTTCGCATGGAAGAATTTCGCTTCGCATGCATGGAATTTCGCTTCGCATGAAACTGTTTCGCTTCGCATGGGAGCGTTTCGCTTCGCATGGAAACGTTTCGCTTCGCATGGGGGCGTTTCGCCTCTCATGGCTGAGCGAAGCGAAATGCTTGTTTCGCTTCTCAAGGCTGAGCGAAGCGAAATGACTTCCTTTCTTCGTTTTTACCATTTTAAAGCCATTTTACTTTGTGGCTCTTCCTCAGGACCCGATTTTATCCTTTTTAAGGGTTTTGGGTTGCACTAACTTTGTATACTTGCGTTTTATAAGGCCCGAACATAACATTTTTACCATATAACATTCTCGTGGGGTTATAACTTATCAAGTTCATGTTTTTCTTCCATCATATACCCCGATCTATCCTTCTATCGGTTTGCATGACAATTCTAACCATAAAACTTAACCATTTAAACCGAAACCTACCTTTTTGCTTCGGGTTCGAGTTTAGATATGGAGAATACGTAGATCTGGACGTGATTCTTGTTGCTTGACGATGTTAAACACGAGATTCCACCCTTCTTTGGCTTGGATTTTAAATCCGAGTGCTAGAGAGAGAGTATGTGTGTGTTTCTTGAGTGTGTGTGTTTGGATGAGAAAAAGAAAGGAAAAGAAGAAGTGGTTGGGCTTATATAGAGGGGGTTTCACGGGTCCCACCACCCATTCCCAAATCCTACTCCCAAACACTTAACACATGACTAATTTAACGACACACACTATTAACAAAACTTTCTGTTATTTATTTAACAAAAGTGGGATGTTACAAGTCTACCCTCCTTAAAAGAGGTTTCGTCCCCGAAACCTACCCATTACTACTAAACAAAAGCGGGTAAAACTTGAGCATCTCTTCTTCCACTTCCCAAGTGGCATCTGATCCCTTACGGTGCTTCCATAACACTTTCACTAGGGGGAATAACATTACGACGGAGCTGCTTCTCCTTGCGGTCGACTATCTCAATGGGCTGCCCGACATAATTCAATTGCTCGTCCACTTCGATGTCCAGCAGTGGCACATGGGACGTGTCTTCAGCTAGACATTTTCTCAAGTGAGAAATATGAAAGGTAGAGTGAATTCCTTCTAGCTCATCAGGTAGATCAAGCTTGTAGGCCACTTCACCCACACGGGCCATGATCTTGAACGGTCCTATGTACCTTGGGCTCAACTTTCCTCTCTTTTTGAAACGAATGATCCCCTTCCAGGGCGAGACCTTAAGCGTCACGTGGTCTCCAACATCAAACTCAATGGGCCGTCTCTGCTTATCCGCATATGACTTCTGGCGGTCTTGAGCAGCTTTTATCCTGGCCTTAATCTGATCAAACTTCGAAGAGGTTTCTTGCACCACTTCCAAACTTATTTCGAGTTCGGTTTTTGGCGCTAAAAATTTATCGGGTGCGTCAAACAGTGCGAAAACAAGTGTTTTTCGGCTAGTTTTGTGTAAATTTATAAAAACATACTATAAGTTTGTAAAAATCGAAAATATTTTCACGGATCGCTTAAAACATTTCAAGTAAGTGTTTGGTAAGTCTTTTTCAGCTTAACGGATGATACCATGCTTGGTTTGTAACTATCTTTCGCGTTTAAATCTATAGCGGGTAGTTAAACGAGCATGTTTTCGTTTAACTTGTTTGCTATCGAACTAAGGCCATATTACTAATATTTTAGCTTATATTAATCGTAAATCACTTATAGATGGCCCCCCGGGATATCTGGGTCATAACCCGACCCGTTTGGTTAATCGTTCGTTCGTTACGTAAAAAGCGTTTATTTGCTTAATCGATAAATACGTACTGAGGTGTACCTTGTTTTGGC
Source organism: Bidens hawaiensis (assembly GCF_021521415.1). Taxonomy (NCBI): domain Eukaryota; kingdom Viridiplantae; phylum Streptophyta; class Magnoliopsida; order Asterales; family Asteraceae; genus Bidens; species Bidens hawaiensis. The sequence continues at coordinate 152,735 of NW_027505369.1, forward strand.
TCAAATGTCACATATTCAGAATAGACTTGACCCACATAAAGCTCATCACAAAAAGAGTTTAGAATCTAAATAAGAACAACTGAATTGCACCTATCCCACTGACTAGGAAGCACCTCATCATCAGTTGGTTTTAAACATTTCCCATTAATAAAACCGACTTTATTTTTAACTTGTAAAGCTAATTTCATTGCATTAGCTCAAACACCATAATTTTCAGTTCCTTTTAGTTTTATATTAATGATGGAAAGAGTGCTTAAGTCACTAGGATGGAGGTACAGAGGATTAATTGCATCCAACTTACTAATAAGAGTCTTATTATTACTATTACTAGACTCACTTTTATCACCCATTTTTGCACAACAAAAATCACAGAACTATAAGATCACAGATACACCAAGAACATTTAATGAAACACAGTATCAAGAAATTAAAAATTGAAAACTTATAAGGGATTGGAAAGATCTCACAGTGGATAGCTCCAAATAAGATTCAGAAAAGAAAATATGATTTGTAAACTTCACTTAGGCTTACATAATCACTCTTTGTGTTCCCTTTCAACAAATAACCAAATACTCGCAAGATGAACAAGATCCCCAAATCAAAGAACTAGGGTTTGTAACGTGAAAACCCTAACTCGTAAACCAAAAACTGGATTGGCGCGGAAGAAACGTAGCGATTAGATCCGTCGTGGCTCTGATACCATGTCATGAATACAGATTGAAATCTCCATTTTAATCAAACACAATCAACTGATATAATCGAACTCAATTTCAATGTGAAATCAAATATAAACCAAATTACAATGATGATCTTAAAACAAACAGAAAACCGGAAATCAAATCATCAACAAGATGATTTGAACTAACAATAATATCGGAATCAACAAGATGAGAATATATTAGACAAACCCTAATTTAGGAGGCAAATAATACTCAGAGAAGAAAGAAAAATATATCTGAACTAATTCTGTAGGAGTCACAATTACGTGATCTATAGCCACAACACTAACTGGGCCGGGTCAACAATCTTCACTTCATAACAGCCCATTAGCTTCCTTATGTCCACTCAGCCTACTTGCCGTCCATTTTCTCCAAGGCCCATTAGCTCAAATATTTATACATGCACCAAAAAACAAACAGAATATTATTAGTTATATAAACCAAAATATAGAAATTGTTTGTAGATAAATTGTATTTATACATCACCTTTCAACATAAAATCTATTTATCCTTTTTTTTATGTTGACGTAGAGTGGTGACGTGGATTTATTTTTTATCTTTAAATTTTAATATAATAAATGTTTTTTTTTTATTTTTTAAATATAATTACATATATTGTAAATCCCGACTCACACATCTTCTCCTGTATTTGTCTCTTGATGCACAAAAAAATTCGACGAGGCTCGATTTGCAAATTTAATGACCGAACTTGGGAAAAATTTGCATGAGTAACCTAATTGGAACACTTTTTATACTTGGTTACTATTATATGAGATATTCTCTTATTTATAAATATTAAGAAAAGAGAAAATAAATTTAAATAATCCAAACTATAACTTATTTACCGATTATAATTCATAAATATTTACAAAATATTAAGAAAAGAGAAAATAAATTTAAATAATCCAAACTATAACTTATTTACCGATTATAATTCATAAATATTTACAATTTAGCTAATGAAACTCACAACTTTCACTTTTTTGTAAAAATCAATTATAATAGTATGATCATCATAGATATACACTTAATTTCCCCTAGAATTCATCTCACAATGATGATTATGAATGAAACCGAGAAACATATAAGCAAAATCAAGTATAATCTAAGTGTAGACATATATTAGTCCAATTTTGTATTATTAAAATACAATTTTCTTTTAAAATCAAAAAAACCTTATGTTTTTCAAAGTTAATCTCGAAAAGGCATTAAACACCTTGAACCGGAGTTTTTTGGATTCAATTTTCGACCTGCAGAATGAGTAAATTGCTATGGTGGAAAAGTTTCAAGCTAGACTAGCTTTGCGGAAAGCTAATACCTTGTTCAAGGTTGTGGAAATTCACTTTGCTTTTGGCTAGATATATAACTGGGTGGATAATGGATGTGCCCGACTCTCTTTGCACTTGAATCAAGAAAAAAATTGCAAGAGATTCTATGAAATAGGGGATGCCATATCTTCATTATAGGATTGGGGTATCGGCTCACATAAGTAAACATCAACAAGTAGCAGAATTACGCAAGGCCCCGATGAGTGGGTTTGGTTGGGTGGGGACTCATGTGAGTAGCGTACATCTTATGGCACTTTCGTTTCACATAACGGAATGTAATTGGAATTGGAATTTGCATAGGATTTGGATTTGGAAAGAATTGGATTTGTAATCTGAACATTCGAATAGGAATTGGAATCAAAAGAAATTGAAATCCAATTCCATTCTTGATGTGTTCGTTTGACAAATGAATTGTAATATATCACTACAAATATCACCGCATCTCCAACCAACCCCACCTCCTTCAGGTAGGGGTGGCAAATGGGGTGGGCTGGGTCAAACGGGTCATGGGGTGAAGCGGATCATGGGTCGAAACAGGTTTGGGTCGGAATGAGTTTGGGTCAGAACTAGCCAGTTAAATAAAGGGTTGTTTTGGTTTGGGTCGGAATAGGTTAGGGTCGAAACGGGTTTAAGTACTTTTTTTTATAATGAGGATAACAGCGGAAACACTGTAGTTTTTTTTATATATTTTTTAATTTATATTTTGCATTATGATTTTTTTATTATTTTTTTTAATTTTATTAGGGGTTTTTTATTAAGATAAAAAACCCCTCAAAAATATATTCAAAAATAATAATAATAAATTCATAACTCAAAATATAAATTAAAAAAAAAATTAAAATGTTCTATTCGTTGTTCTCGTAAAAAAAATAAAAATAAAAAACTCGAGAAATGAGTCGAAACCGAAAATCGACGATTACGAACAAATACGCTTTGACGCAAAGCGTTGAACCGAGCCAACACGGAGTGTCGAACTGAAGTGAACTGACCCGAAGCGTCAAACTGAAGTAACCCGGAGCATTGAACTGAATGAAGAACGGACCCAGAAAGTTGAACCGAACTGACCCGGGGCGACCGAACGCGAACCGACCCGAGCCGTTGTACCAGAAGAGAATCGACTCGGGGCGTCAAACTGAAGCGAACTGACCCAAAGCGCCGACTTGAAAGCGCTACGACCCGGAGTATCGACCTGAACACGAACACACCCGGAACGTCGACCTATCAAAGATTCCAATGAATTTACTTGAATTCCTCCAAATTATGGAAGGATTTAGAATTCTTTTTATTTAAAGGATTTTGAAGGAATTGAATTTCAATTCCAATTCCAATTATTTGACAACCGAACACACCAAAATGGAATCAAGATTCCAATTCCAACGAAACGAGCACGCCATGCCATGGGATTTTAATTTCAATTTCTTGAATTCCCAAGAATTCTGTGAAACGAGCGCGTCCTATAAAGATTTTTCTTTGATTGTAGTAAGGTACAAACAAGATACCCACCTTAGTGCCTTAGCTAAGAGACGTCTCGCAATCAATGGAACATTATGCTATGACCATGGGGAAACAAACGAAAGAAACAAGATTGCAAGTCGTCTATTTGTTTCGTGTTCATAGTCAAGGTTATTTTGGTCACAAATGAGTGTTTGGTGTAAGCATCAAATCCCTTTTTGCAGTTTAGTTGAAGATGTGTTAGTTATCGAAATGAAAGAGCACAAATATGATGGACGTAAGAAGGCATTGTAAGCGGTTTTTCTATCGACATATTGGTCCCCCGTGGAATGCCAGGAATGAGAAAGTTTTCAAGAGTACTCGGACCTCCATTGCCAAAATCATTGACGTGAGAAAAGTGAACACATTTTTGTAGGTTAAAAATAGGGCAAGACACTACTAGAAAATGGGGACCATTGCTACAATAATTTGTGACACAATTTTTTGCGTCGAAATTTCTCACACGTTTCCGACACATTTCCGACAAAAAGCAAAACCCCAATTTTTTGTCGTGCATTACGACACATTTCCGACAAACACTAAATTGTGTCTGAAATGCGTCAGCATTTCCGACGCAATTTCGACACAACAAGTTAATTTGGTATCTTATTGTTGATTTGTACGTAATAATACAAATTGCGTCGGGAATGCGTAGCAAAATCCAACGCCCTTCCGACACAAAAATTTAATTTTATAATTAATTTTTTTTAATATGTTAATGTAAATTATAATATGAATTGTGTCATAAATGTGTCGGAATTTCTGACGCAATTCCTACACAATATTTTAATTTTGTAAATTTACTTTTTATAATATGCTAATCTTAATCATTATACGAATTGCGTCGGAGATGTGTCTGAATTTCCGACGCATTTTTAACACCACATTTTATTTTGTTTTTTATTAATACATTAATGAAAATAATAATGTAAGTTCCAACGCATTTCCGACGCAACGATTGTTTTGTGGCAAATGCGTAGAAAATGTGTAGTAAGTTGCTACACATTTTCTACGCATTTCCTACTGCTTGAATTTCTTTTTGGTTTCTCGAGGCTCAAATGTTCGTTTTTTCATCCATTTCTTTGTATGACTTCACTATATGGGGTATATTTTCATGCCCCTAACTCATACATACTATATAATTACCTATATACACGTGCAACATTACCGTTAAACTATTTTTAAGAAATGGAACTTCTATTTCACATTAAAATCAAAACGATTACAATAAAGTGGCAGGCAAACGGGCAACAAGCTGCGCCGCAACCCCCTTTTGAATAGCAAATCCAATTCTACTAAAAACAAAGCGTAGGATCATAGGAGACGAAAAAGTACCATGTACGACACGCTGAACTCTGCTTAGAAAATTCACAGCCTTTGGGGCCAGAAACCCAAATGTGTCAAAAGAAAAAGGGAGAAACACGTATTGATTTTCTAAGCAGGCTTTCTCATGTTTGACAACTTTGCTCGATTCAGCCTTCAACGCAGCCTAACCCACAACAAATCCGCGGTCCCTGAGCCCGACAAGAGGAGACACTCCTATAAGGTCCACACAGGCGTGTTTCCCCCTGCCCACCCAAGAATATTAGCTGGTCGTAATGTGGACCTCCCTTCGAGCGGATCTGTAAGAAAGTTAACAGGTGCCTTCTTTTTAGCAAAGATCCCTGCCCATTTAAGAACATCTCACAGAACATCCCTAACCAAATCATGTTTGTATTTAAAACCAGGCAATTCTTTGCAATGCACCGCATGGTCTCCAAAGGAATCCAAACAGATTTTGCGGCAAACTGGTGTAACACCCTAGGCAAATCCCACATCGGCCGTGGACAAGTGAGATCCTTGGTTCATAAGTAAATGTCCCGCCTCTTAAATTACCAACGCGTTTTGGGCTTAGTGGTACTGGACGAGAGGAGAGATCCACAGTTAAGCGTGCTCAGGTGGGAGTAGTAGTAGGACGGATGACCTCCTGGGAAGTTTCCATATGGGCAACCGAAAACAAATCCGTGAGCTCTCCGTGGGCATAGCGGACAATATTGATGGTGTGAGGTGCCGGATGTTACAAGTGGTATCAGAGACACTCTTATGCCGTTCGGGATGGTGGGGCAAACCTCATTAGAGACGGTGAGTCCTCGGGGGTGTCGCAAGGTACACTTTAGGCAAATCCCACATCATGGATTGGATGGTGGGGCAAACCTCATCGAGGACGATGAGTCCAAAAGGGGGGGGGGGGTGTTTGTAACACCCTAGGCAAATCCCACATCGGCCGTGGACAAGAGAGATCCTTGGTTCATAAGTAAATGTCTCGCCTCTTAAATCACCAACACATTTTGGGCTTAATGGTAGTGGACGAGAGGAGAGATCCACAGTTAAGCGTGCTCAGGTGGGAGTAGTAGCAGGACGGATGACCTCCTGGGAAGTCTCCACATGAGCAACCAAAAACAAATCTATAAGCTCTTGTGGGCAAAGCCGACAACATTGGTGGTGTGAGATGCCGGATGCTACAACTGGGCAAAGCTCATCAATCGGAAACATAGGGATCATTAGCCGGTACTTAAGGATAGCCCGGAAACATAGGGATCATTATACACTTATAAAGAGCTGCTATAAGTTTTCGTGATACACATACTTATGTAGACGACTAAACGTATAATATGTTTAAAAATTTTGAAGTGGAAGTATTTCATTTATAATGTTGTTGTGTAAAATCTGGAATAAGAAAGAAAACGTTTGAGCTTAAAAAAACAAACAAAATTAGTTTTTGAAAATGCGTAGCAAATGTGTAGTAAGTTAAAGATAATTAAAGGGTTGGAACCATGATTCAAACCCGGGCGTTCACGGTATTAGCCATAAGTCTTTACCATTAAACATGAGAATCTATTTTACTGAGTCCAAGAACTTTATTTATATATGTGTTTTGTTAGCTTTTCATTATTTCTAATGCTCTAGGTTATAAAACAAAACCCTAGGTTCAAATAAAAAAACACATCGCCTCTTCTTCTCTCCGCCTCTCGCAACGATTGACGGCCCCTTCCTTTCACCTTCAGCTTTCGCCGGTGGATGTTCTCGCCGTCGGCCGTTGCAAGATTCTTCTCGCCGACACGCTATTCTCGCTCGTCCCTGTCGCCATTGATTGCTCGTGACCAGCATTAAAACAAGGTAATGTTAGGTTTAATGCTTTTGTATATTATATAAACTTCGATCTAAATCCCATGCTAAGTTAGATTGCTAGTCATTTATTAGGTTGAATTTGTTTAAAATATTAGAATTCATTATTCGGCTGAAAAATTGTTGTTTAAAAAAGCCAAAGGAAGGCTTAACTAAGCTTAATGAATCAGACAAGAAGAACTATGTTATCAGCAATTCGAAATATTATACATTTTATGCATATTTATTCTCAATGTATTTAGGTTGTAAGAAATATCTTTAACATTTATTCTCATAGTATGCAGCAAAGAAGAATGTGAATCAGACAAGAATTATGTTATCACAAAATTTAAACCTATAACAAACTTTATAACATATATATGAAATATAGAGAGTGTATGCCAATAAGCAAAAATAATTCTTTTGAACTCATCTCAGTAGATACCCGACGGGTTTTGGTCGAGTATGGGACAAGCTTTATAACCGGGAACGTGTTTGGGATTACCTAAACCTGGCCCAAACTCGACCCGTTTCCATTAATTATTCGTATTGCATTTTTAGAAGATGTGGATCACGGCCAATACCTATCGACTGTGTACTGTCTTATTGTTAATATTGTCAAGAAAAGGCGGTCGATTAATGATGGAACTGATGGACTTAGAATGATCTTGTGGTGTGTACATATTTCGCGGTATCTCATGTTACATAGTTCAATAATTACATAGTTCTCACGTCTTGTGTATTACATTATATGAAATATGAGAATAATTAAGTAGTACACTGTACATGTGCTCTGAGTTAGGATATGGAAACCGACGTTGTACATGATATAGCACATATGTATGATCTCCAGTGTAAACAGATTCAAGACCGTTTGAATTTATTAGAAGTAGAATTTACTAGATATGGTAAGACATGCCATGTAATTATCTGGAAGATCTAGCACCAAAATCACTTATTACAACTTAGTGTAACCTAAACCAACTAAAGAACAAAATTACTTATTATTACTTAATATGACTTTGTGCAACCTAAACTAATTCAATAACATAACACAAGACTACTAAGTTCATTAGTGTACTGATAATCATCCACATGTAAGCTAACATCAAAATAACTTGTTGTGACCTATTGTGACTTTGTGTAACCTAAATTTACTCACTAACAAATGATAAGTCCCGTTAAGTGTCATTAGTGTATTGATCATCATACACTTTAATTTAATATCAAAATGACCTGTTATTACATAATGTGACCCTAGGTAACCTAAACCATAATTAAATGAAAAAAAATGATTATTTACGTATGTTTGTCATAACTCATAAATAAGAGCGCTCTTCTTACAGATAAAAAAAATTATCTTAGTACCAAAAAAAGTTTACAAGAAAACCAACTACAAACGAAGAGAATAATTTAATAATGTCATTATGCCAATTGATTAACACTTATGGTCTGCAATAAGTTCTATCATGCCATTGAGTACTACAATTTTTAACCTTGTGGCCTTGTGGGTGCATAAACTAATGATGTCAGTTTGCTAATTAATTAGCCTGGCCTTCATATGGTGTACAATTGCATCATCCATACATAATTACAATTGCAACCCGGTGTACGTGTTGGTTGGATCTTAAAATCCACCAAGCATAATTATTGTTGTCATTATCTTGTTTGGTGGCTATTTATGGTGGTTTAAGTAGGCATCTAGTTACTAGTATGTGTACGTGATGTTTATTTAACTAACTAGGATTTAGGACCCACGTTTCGTAACGTGACCATTAAACCAAACAAAAACACAACGTTAAACCACGAACGCGTTATGAGTCGATATGAAATCAGCCTACATTGGGCTACGACATGGAAAGTAAACAAAAGAATTAAACCCGTCAATCCCAAAATACGCCAAATCATCATATGTGGAACAAAAAAACCAGAATGTTACAGTTGCAAACCAATGCAAATTAGGTTAGTATCGGCAGTACCAGCACAAATTGGTAAGCACGAATTAGTAAGCCAAAAAAATCATATATTAAAGGCGTAATATCAAACGTCGAAACGCGAATATAAAAATATGTGACAATGGAAAATTTTAAATCATGAAAAAAGTTACGTTGATTTTACCAAACATAACAAATACGAAAGCATAGTCTAAGAAAATTTTAACCGACAAATAAAACATGTAAAGTCGACGCTCGCTCAAGTTTCAGGTTTAGATATATAGTTTGTTAAATGTTATAATTAGTTCAAACAAAAAAATAAAATAAAGGGAATAAAACCATCTAATTGTAACATCTCATATCTTTCGTATTAATAAAAACTTGGATTTATTATTATTTAACTTGGTTTTAACTTAATTTTTATCCTCATAACTTTTAAGCTCGTCAAATAACCCTTAAAAACTTTTGAAATCGCTTATATCAACTAAAAATCGCGTTTATAGAAGTTCACGGGCTATACTTGCCAAAAATCAAAGTTGGACCCCCACCCCCTTAATGCCGCGTCACGCAGAGAGAGGAGCCCCATGTGGTCGCGTGACGTGGGGAGAGACCTGCATCAGATTTTGTTCGTTTTGATTCACTTAATCTTCAAGGTGAGTAATCACTCCCTTATTTAACAACTTTTAATCTTTTGGGGACCTTATGCGTATCTTATAATTGTCACACCCCGACTCAGGGTCTGGGTGCGACGCCCGTTAGTTGGTATTTGGTTTAGAAAATATATCATAGTTGCGGGTTTGTTTTAGTGGAAGTCTTATAATAATATAATATTCATTTATAAAATATCGGGTTAGAATACCCGTTGAATTTCGGATAAAATATCAGCGGAACTCTTTTTAGATAAAATATTATTTTATTAAAAACTCGGGAGTTAAATACCCGTTTTATATTTTAATCACCTGTCTTTTAAAAATATAACCCTTTAAATAATATTCTAAATCAAATATATGAGCCACCACTCTAATGACTATGTCTCCAATCTTCTAATCTGTCTTGCCTGTCAGATCTATTCTTTACAGTTTCCCTGAAATGGGAGGAAAAATACGTCAATACAAAGCCGGTGAATAACGCTGACTCTGAAAAATCTCTTCAATATCATTGTGAAATCAACAATACCTTTGTGACAACTCATTAGGCACCTAACTTAATTGGGATGAAATTACCCTAAGTACATGTACAATTAATAATATACACCATGGCCCCGGGGTAATCCGAGACACCATGAATGAACGGATCCAGATAAATGGCATACTCTTAATCTAAGTATGCCCGTTTCTTATTATTGTAACACAAAGTTTTAAGGATTCGTAAATCCTATGTAAACAGTTCAGACTCTAAAAGAGTTGTAAAAGTTTAGGGCGTATTAACCTTTTATGATTGTAATCATTTCTGACACTGATTTCTGTATATGATCAGTTTTGGTTACTGACCCCTGTCTGTAATCAGTTTCTGTTACTGATTTCTATTTCTGAATTCTGATTGACTGATTGATTGTTATCTCGGACCTATAGTACGATAATATCATTCGTATAAATATCTAGATCTATGATCTAGCTTCAGACCTTGTAGTCTGTTTTGTATAGCTGTAACCTTGACAAATCATTTGTTTGTACAAAACATGTGGACCTTTAGTCCCTTTGTTTATTTATTAATTATATATCAGGTTTCTTCTTCAGGAAGAAACATTTATACCAGGTTTTCTCTTCAAGAAGAAACATTACTTTAACTATAACCTGTGTGAATGAATAGTATTTTTCTTAATCATTAAGAAATACTATTTAACTATAACCTTTGCATGTAACTGATTGCGTTTCTTAATCGCGAAGAAACAATAATTTAACTATAACCCTTACTTATGAACAGTTATATTATGCTTATCAGTAATCAAGGTTCGGGCTATACCCCCGACTATGGTCTAAGCTATTATAATAATAATAATAAAATAATAACTTAATCAGAAACCCTAGCTCGCACAGGTATTTGGAGTTAATTGCCTATGACTGATCGAGCAGCACTTCTACTTTATATCGCGTACTACTGCTTAAACCGTCAGAGCTTCGGAGCTTGGCACGTTTCACGAGACCGGCACGCAAACCGAGATTAGTGAGAAAGTGTGTGAAAATGTGTGTTGGTGATGTGGTTTGAGAATGACGTGAGCCTCCCCTTTTATAGCCAAAATTGGGTCCCATCGCGTAGCGTGATGGCCCCTTAGCTTAGGGCATCGCATAGTGCGACGCCGCAGTGTTGAGATACTGCCACGTATTGACACGTGGCTGGACACGTGGCACCGGTTGCCTAATGGGGTCATCGTGTAGCGCGATGCCTCTTTACCCTTGGTCAACGCGCAGCTCGGCGCCCCCTTTTTTTCTAATTTCTGGGGAAGAGCATCGCGTAGCGCGATGATGCTGTTCCTGGGCTCATCGCATAGCGCAATGGGTCCTTGAATCAGATTTTTCACTTTTGATCCTTCGTCTTTGATACCTTGCCACTTCTTAGTCATACTTCCATTCTCCAAAAATACTAGTGCAAAGTGCGCCATCAAATCGCCACATTACGCCCATTGCCCGAGTCTGAGTTCGAGCCGTACGCTTGCGCGTCGGGTGCTTCGCACCCTCCGCTAGGACTATGGAGAGTGGATAGCCAAATTAAAACATTTCTATGAAATCTTGCTTCCTTATAAAGAGTTTTCATTTTTCTTTTCTTGTTTCCATGTGGGATGAATTATACCTATGTGGAATGCTTCCTTTTTCTTCCATCTTTCCATGTGTGATAGATTTTTCTTATTTCCTTGACATGAGATATCTTTATTTTTCTTATCTCATTTTTCTCATTACTTGTCTCTGAGATTATTTTTAATCCCTCAACTTTCAAAGTTGACATATTTAGCCCAAAATAAATATGGGATTTTCCGGGATGTTACAATAATACTTTTATATATCTTATTTACATCACTTGCAAATCTCAAATATTGTGTTGTTGATCAATTGAATGTTATATGTTGTTTGCTTATTTATTTTATGTCATTCGAAGAGGTCTATCATAATCACATTAAAGTATGATCATACGCCGTCCTAGTAGCCAAAGCCCGATTCGTAAGGCAATGGTCAACCGACATCATTATTTGTATTTATTTCTCTTAGTAGCCATCGACCGTGTTCGTGAATCATGGCCAAACGACACTAGTTACTTGATTTCATTTGATTGTTGATACTCAAGATATTGATTTGCATATTTCTTACATATTATATTATTAGTGTCAAAAAATCTAGTGATTATTTACTCAACATGTGTTGTTGTTGACAAATATATTTATTTTGTACGCATATTGTAGACTATTCTTTGAATGGTTGAAGTGTTTTAAGATCATTTAGAAAATACTTTAGGTTATTAATGAAAAGACAAGATGTTATTATTTTTAATTGTTTTTATTTTACTTATATTTAATTGAGACTTGTGTACATGGTTAAATTTTAATAAAATAATTATATATTGTCATTAATATTGTATGTTAGTGCTTTGTAAGCTGTGAACCAACAGTTCGCGTCCCGGCATTTCGCCGTAGGGTGGGGTGTGGCAGATTGGTATCAAAGCCGAAGGCGACAAAATAGGGCATTAGAAATTACCTAGTAGCATGCTTAGGACCCTATGTGTGGCCTTATATGCTTATTTAAATGGTTTACAGTTTATTTAATATTTATTTATGTTATTATTTAATCATGTACAAGCACATACAAACTCCGAGGCTACGCCTCGCTTTCAAAATATTTTCTCTCCTAATTTTTTTTATAAAAACCCTAGATTTTTTTATTATTCTTTTATTTATGTGTGCTTATGTGTGGCCTTATATGCTTATTTAAATGGTTTACAGTTTGTTTAATATTTATTTATGTTATTATTTAATCATGTACAAGCACATACAAACTCCGAGGCTACGCCTCGCTCTCAAAATATTTTCTCTCCTAATTTTTTTTATAAAAACCCTAGATTTTTTATTATTCTTTTATTTATGGGAAATTCCTTAAGAATTCCATTGTTTTGTTTTTACTCCCGCACCTTAAAGCATGGGAGTATGACATGTTCTCGTAGTAACTGAAAAAGGGAGAGAGCTGTGAGTCGGGCCTTGGCAAAACGATTCCGAGAATCAAAGGTAAGAAGATATTCCTTACCTGGAGGATAACCTGACCATAGTACTCGATCTTATAGGCCAAAGCAGAACAAATGTCATACGACTGGAACATTAAGTGGTCAACGTAACCAACGTGACAGTTACCTTCCTTAAATTATCAAACCGAATTCACGGTGATTTCGTGGCTAAATTGGAAAAAATTTCCAATATTTATGTTATTATTTTTAAAGTGTTTAGTTGGTTGAAAAATCCATGTCAACCCATGGGCATTCCAACTATCCATTTCTCAACTAGTTTTGACATGATGTTTGGTTGGAACATATCGGCCATTGTAACACCCCGGCTAAATCGGACACGCCTGAGTGTGACGTACAGATTGCTCAAACACACGTGACACTATTAAGTGACCATAATAACATTATTTCATTTAAATCTTCATGTAACACAAGTTTATCAAATAATACAAGTTGTAACAAATAAATAAACAAATGATAAGTTGTTCTTTAAATATCATATAGGCATGCTATGTGTCTTCTAACTTTCATCCTCGTATCTTTACACATGTAATATATGTATAAAATAAAGTCAGCTATGAACATAGCTGGTGAGATTTCCATAGTTTGATATAATACGTAAAAATCATACAATTCATGGAGCAAGTGATAAACGAGCAAGTAAAGTCCTTTCCAGTTGGTATCAACCAACGTACTCGGGTAATCGCACAAGTAAGGTCCTTTCTAGTTGGTAAAAACCAACGTACTCAGATAATGAGGCCCTTTTCCACACGATACAAATGGACCTGAGTGCAAAGGGGCGTATGATCATACTTATTGAGACTACCACGTGCAAGTAAATTCGAGCAGGTAATCAAGTAACACACAAGTCCATATAGTGAATTGCAATTTGTAAGCGAAATCGTAATACATTGAATTTATAATAAGATACATATGCTACCCCAAAATATGAAAACGTTTAAAAAGGGATTGTGAGAAACTCACCTCGAATGTGGAGACAAACTTGTAATAAAACCAAAAGCATGATAACGAGACCGAAGTAACCGAAAGTACGTTTAAGGACTCGAAACGTTTGAACTTCTTGAACTATAATTAAAACAAAAGCAAAATCTCACTAACGGGATTATAACGTTAAACAATTTGATTTTTAGGAATTAAGTGTTATGTTAATATATTTATTAGTATTTTGTGGTATTATCATATTATATTATCTTCAAGTTTTAATGGTTTTTAAATGATAATCATATCTCGGATAATATTTATGTTAATGAATTTAAAGTTAAAGAAGTTAAAAACCGACGAAGCATAAAGCTATTTTTAGTGGTTTAATGAATTATAAGCAAATGAATTAATGTTTGACGAATTAATGAATTAAATATTACCGAGCCAAAGTTTAACGGGCGAATTAATATTAACGAGTTTTAAAGTTATGACAATTTATTCTAATGGCCAAAGTAATGAGGTTCAAAGCATTTATTAAGTGAGATTTGAAGGATAAAAACTAATTTTAACGATGCAAAGTTAACTAATTATTAATACAATATTTAATCGGGTTTATAACGAAATGAGTAAATTAATTAAAGTTTCCTAATGGATTAAAATTTACGAACTAAGGTTTAACGAAAATACAAACTAGCAAATTCTAGAGTTTATGATTGACGAAATATAAATTAACGAGTTGAAACAAAAGAGTTTAACGATGTAACGATTTAACAAACTAATTTAAATTAATGGGTTAACGATTATAAAAGTTTGGTTTTTAGATGGGAAATGAAAAATGTATTTTATACTTAATTTATAAAATTTTTATTAAATTTAAAAATGAGTTTTATGATTTATTTATGATTTTTAATTGATTTGAAAATAATTAATAAAAGAATTATTTCAATGACAGTTCATAAAAAATAAGTGTCTGACCCGGGTTTCGAACCTGGGTCCATTCGTTATAAGTTTGGAGCCTCAACCAGTTGATCCAGGTATATCATTCGTTAGGTTTATGACTTTAATTGGCTATATATACTAACAGGCATAGTTCATTATATTTATTATATCAAAAGTTTGCAAAAAAATAAGATATACAATAGACGCTTGACCCGGGTTTCGAACCCGGGTCTGAGGTATACGAAACAATGAAGTTAAACAGTTGGACTAGAGTTATTCAGTTATAAACGAAAATGATTATTAATAAACAAGTATCCAGTTCATCTTCTAAATAGAAACCCTAGCTTTCTGGTTAAAGGTTTTGTTCAAGGTTTGATTCAATTACATTAGGGGTTTTGATTATCGTATATGAACTAATAAAAAGTATAAATTAATTACCCGATAACGTGTTGTTTTGCCAGAAAACAAGACCTCGCCGGAGCCGGAGTTTTGGTGAAAGATTACGGCCAATATAGAATGATTGAGAGGGAAAGAAAAGTGTGAGCGAGTTTAGATTGAGGAGGGCGTCCTATTTATACTACTAATTGGAGCGTCTACGCGTTAAACCCATTAATTTGATTTTCGAACACTTCGGCGTATATCACTGTCACAAATCGCGGTGTTTAGGTCGTTATAACGCAATTAAACAGTTGATTAGGATGTAATATTGAAGATTATTGAATTTTATATAATTTAATCAAATAAAAAATGCTTTAAAGGGTGGCGGCCACCTCCGGCGCTGGATTCCGGTGGCCGGAGGGTCGCCGGAAAAACGTGGTCACAGGGGGGGGTTTATTATAAAATATTTTGAATATTTGCATTATGGTCCCTGAATTATCAAATGCTTTTAAACTTGATTTAAACTTTATTTTACATGTAAGACCCTTGAACTTTATAATAGATTTTGTATTTATATTTTCCTGATTTATAATTAAGACTTTTATGTATTTAACCCGAAAGTTGATTAATGATATGGCTCGAGATTTCGTAAACGAATAAGTGTACTAACAATTGAACGAACATTGAACATCAAACGTTGATGAACATAAATATTTGAACGATAAACCGAGCCGGAAAACATTGGCGAACGTCAAATGAATCTCGTGAATATAAAATATACATACATATATAAATACTTGAAAACAAAAATCCGAAAATTCAAAACGGGTCGGGTTTTCGGGTTTGAAAAGTAACGAATGTTACAGCCGTGGTGGTTCACGAAAACTCCAACTGCTCATATTTGAATCCGTTAGTTCGTTATTTAGTTGGGTCAGTTAAAATGCCATGTAACGCTCATGGGCCGACCAACTCAATTGTTTTGATAATTCATTAATTTGTTGGGCCATTTAAAATGCCATGGAACGCTCATGGGAGGCCCAACTCACAAATCGATGTTTTGCTATTTAGCTGGGCCAATAAAATGCAATGGAAAGCTCATGGGAAGCCCAACTCACAAATTTATTTATTTTGATATGCTAACAAGTTGGGACAATAAAATGTCATGGAAGGCTCATGGAAGCCCAACCCATCGAAGGATATTCGTCTATTCATTTATTTAATTGATTTTACTTAATCAAAATTTCATGATGTGATTTATTCGTTTTAATTCAGTTAATCAAAGTATTTTAATTCCTATTGTCCGACACAGTCTTTCAGTTATCAAGACACGTTTATCACAATTTATTTAAAACATCTATCATTTTGTTATGTTATTTAATTTAACTGTCTTCTATTATTTATTCTATTTTATTCTCAAACTATCAAACGCATTCCAATTTTCACCCTCAACTTTTAATTATTAACATTTTAGTATTTCATGTTTTGGTTAATCTCGTGTTATTTCTTATGTTTCACCACTTACCTTCCATCTTATAAGCTTTATTGTTGAAATTCAAATGTTAGACTTTTATTATTAAATTTAATTTTCGCAATTAAATTAAATCTTCCATTACTTAATTTAATTTTCATTATTACATTGAATTTTCCTTCTTAATTGAATTTTCATGGTGATAACTCAATTACTTATTTCAGTTATTGACATTTTCACTATTTTTTTGAAAACCTACGCTGGTTCATGGGTATCTCAATGATTCATTTTTTATTTTTATTAAATTTCGTTATTTAGTTAAAAGTACACGGTGGTTTGGTGAATATTTCAACGCGCTACTTCGATTTTTAACACAACTTGAGAATTTTGAATGTATCGGTGATGACTTTGTTAGTTGTTAGAATAGTCATGGTAATTCATGCATTTCTAACATCGTGTTTCTCTTATTTTATTATATTATTTCACATCTCATTTTGATTTTCATTTTCACTGTTACTTTAATATTCGTTATTTACTTAAATTTTCATGATAAATCATGGATAATTTAATTTACTTATTTCATATTATTTATAACAATTTTGTGAAAATAGGAAAATTACTCGTAATTTGTGGATACTCCAATGACCCACTTTATATTATATATAATTTATAGATTTATTTGGAATAGGACTATCTCGGTGATACGATGATATCCGCTTCCCCAATTTAATCTATTAACATATTATTCAAATACATAAATTTTTGCTTTTTCATTGATGTTTCAATTACTATTTACCATTTATTTTGATATTTTAATTTTGTAATTTGAATTTATCTCATCTCAAATTTACAATTGCAATGCTAACAATTTCATATCAATTTCTCTTTAAATTTCATAAGTTCCTCATCTAATCAGAATCGATTCATCAAAATCTTCGTTTAACCTTGTTTAAATTTATACTCTTGACCTTAAGAATTTCAATTCTAATATCCACAACATTTAAAGGTGTAAGGCCCCAATCCTGGTGCCCTACATTGGGTGTTGGATTTACTCATAAACACAGTCCTAAATATCAAAGTGACTTAAAACTTATTTTCAAGGAAAATTAAAACTTCAACAATATATTACAAAGCATTCAAATCTTGTCTTAATAAATATCAACTTGTCTTATCAGTTCAAACATAATGAAAGAGAACATCATAACATTCTTTCTCTTCAGATGCCAGCCCCATCAGTCCACTGCTATGTGTCTCCCTCAAGCCAGCTACCTCATCCTATTTGCCTGCGTGCATACTAAAAGTCAGCTACGCTGAGTGAGTTATAATTCAGACAACATACATTACATTCACATATATACTTATACGTATCTGCAGACACATATCAATTACTTAACATGCTTGTCTTTCATTCATACATACATACATGCATTCATACTTCATACTTACATTCTTTCTTACTTTCATACTTTCTTGTTTTTAGCTTACTAATACTTACATAACTATCTCTATGTTTTAAAGAGCCTTTTGCCCTATAACCTTACAGATATTATTAGGGTATGCCACCCTCCTTTCATAGATATTACTAAGGTCTGCCACCCTACTTACACAGATATTACTAGGGTCTGCCATCCTACTTACACAGATTTTATTAAGGTCTGCCACCATACTTACACAAATATTATTAGGGTCTGCCACCCTCCTTTCACAGATATTATTAGGGTCTGCCACCCTCGCAACCATACAACCATGAAACCGTACAACCATACATACATTTCTTTATATTTATTCATATCTATATCTTCGTTCATACTCCTAACCTTTTCTACATTCGTATATTATTCATATATCATTCATAAAACATTCATATGGCATACACTTACCACTTAAGGTAAGTGTATTAGCTAAACACATAGGAGTATGCATACAGCCTTGAAAAACATAATAGAGAAATGGGCTAGAAACTCACCTGAATCTGGTTCCTCTCGGAGTTAATGGTGATAGCTCTTTTCAACTGAGAACGGCTAACTATTTAAGAAGTTACAAGTATCAATTATCTAGTTCTAACTATCTCATACTTCTATGTTAGTGAAACCCTCAACGAACAGGGGTCCGGGGGCAATGCCCCTAACAGCGGGATATAAGGGCGACAGCCCCTAGCATGTTTCCAAGGGACAGAGTCCAAATGAGTCGAATTGAGTCATTTTTAATCGACTCGATTCGTTTCATTCGAGTCAAGTCTACACTCGACTCGATTCATTTCATTCGCGTCGAGTCTGCACTCGACTCGATTCATTTCATTCGAGTCGAGTCTGCCACTCGACTCAATTCAAAACTCGTTTTTTCGTGCCCTTCCCTTCCGGTCACTTCCTTACGTCCCGTTATGCCCGTTTACTGATACAACTATTTCTGGGCGGTAACAACTTCATTCTCTCTGGCTTTATCAAGGTTCCAACATCACTTGTTCATCCGTTACGTTCTAAACAACTTGTTTACTACCAGAAAATGTCATAGATAAGCTTTCTTGGAGTTTGACCCTTTCAATAGTCTCTCATGAAGTATTCTAAGTGTGGAAAGAAGATGGAAGATAATGTCATCGAAGTTTTTCGGCAAGTCCGCAATTATCTTTCTGAAAACGTGAAGGAGGAAGAAAATACTTTCTTTTGTGTGTCAATATAATAAGTTATTGATATTTTCGAGACACGGAGTAAAAGATGTCCATTTGTTTTTTTACTCTTTTATTGATTGTATAAGAATTTATTTATTTTATCGTTTATATTGCATTAGTTATAATATGACTAAGTTATATTTTACTTATCATTTATCATCTATAGTCCACCTCTTCTGTTACAGATATCTGCAGATGTTGTTCGTAGATTACAAATATTCTACCTCTGAAAAAACAAGCAGCACCTTAGATAATTAATATAAACTACGAAGAGGTGATCAAACAATTTGCTGTCAAGAATACTAGGAGAACTTCATGAATCATCAGTTAGTCGTTAAATATTATTGTATATGGTTTTATGGCTATATTTTTTTTATCCTTTTACTGTTATAACTTTAATGTCGCTTAAAAATATTAGCTTATATGATATATATTTCGTTACTCGTTAGAGCCTACAGGCTTTTTTATTTCAGCTCGGCTGGGGTATATAAATTCTCGGAGATGGCCCTGACGACAACTATATCAATATCTAGATGTGCCTCATAGGATCCTTTAATATTTATGACTTATGAGCACCTGGACTCATGGAGCTTTATAGTATCATGTCCATAGATTGCATATTTGCATATGTGGCCAATGTGGTTTCCCAAATACTCCAAAACCCTGATGATCGCAATCAGATCGCTGTTAAGCATACTTTTGGTAGTCTAATTATACTCACTCATAGTCATAGGTTGATTTTTTGCATGTCGTTTAGTCTTGCTAAAGGTCTAATAACAATTTATTAAATGGATTAACAAAATTTAAGCCCAAACTTTGGGGCCCGATTACATTCTTTTGGGCTACTATAGCCAAGTCCAAACATTCAATGACCAAATCTAGTTCATAGGTAACAAACCTATAACCGAATCTAATCAAAATATAAAGCGATTAACTGTAACTGACTTAACCAAAACTAATAGGTTATCATTTTTCGGTTAACCAAAAGTTCGATTATGGTTACGTTTTTAGACCAAAACCGAACCATGCACACTGTTAATTTAAGGATCCTAACATTTAAAACTTCCTTCTTAATATATTATAAAATAACTATTAACTTTATTACGGTATACACGTCTTAAATAAAATGGTAAATGTGAATTACTAGCACATTCATGTCGAAGGGTATATAAACCTCTTTGTTGAAATAGATATCATACAAAATTTTTTGACGACTTAAGCATCATATAATCAATTTTATTTGTTTTAATTAAAAATTCTACTACGTTATATAACTAAAGAATTATATAGCTCAATATTTATGAACACATGAACATCAATTCATCAAATCTTGATGCAAGTCATTTTTTTAACTTTATAAGGTATTTGTATTTTAACAATTTCAGTTATCGTAATAATTTAAGTTGTTAATTTTTTTTTTAATTTTTTGTGTAAGCTATTAATTATCAGTTCTTAACTATGTCACGATGTTATCTAACTTTTTATTTCCAACAGTAAAGAATACACATCTATCCCGTACTTCTAAATACATTAACGTGTTCGTTTCAAGGATTTGAATGGAATTATAAGGAATGAGATTTTAAATCCCATGAATTGATATGTTCATTTCATTAAATGAAATAATGGAAATGGAAACTAAATTCCATCAAATCCCACATTTCATTGGATTTTAAAATCCCACATTTCATGGGATTTTAAAATCCCACCTATTTTAAAGGATTATTTTGGAAAATAAAGGATTGTTTTATTAACCCTAATTAGTTGGGGTGGCAAATGGGTTGGATTGGGTCAAAACGGGTCATGGGTCGGAATAGGTTAGGGTCGGAATGGGTTAACTAAAAAAAATGGTTGTTTTGGTTCGGTTGGAACAGGTTAGGGTCAGAACGGATCCGGGTCGAAATGGGTCAAAACGGATTCGGGTCGTTTTTTTATTTTATTATTATTATTTTTAAGAACGAGGGCAGAGGCGGAAACATTTTAGTTTTTTTACATTTTTCGTTTTTGATTTATATCTTAAGTTATGATTTTTTTATTAATTTTTTGAATTTTTTTAGAGGGGTTATTATTAACAATAAAAACCCCTCCAAAAAAATTCAAAAAAATTAATAAAAAAATCATAACTCAAGATATAAATCAAAAACGAAAAATGTAAAAAAACTAAAACATTTTCTTCTTGTAAGGCCCCGAACCCGGTAGCCCTACTTTAACGTCGGATTTACTCATAAACACAGTTCGTACAAATCAGAGTTCATTAAAACTTTCGCGGAATATAAAAACTTTCATAAAACATTTCATAACAAAACATGTCTTGTCTTAAAACATCATTTTGTCTTTCAAAATAATCGAAACATTTAACTTAAACGTCTTGAGTCTTCCGATGCCAGCCTCTTATTCAGTGCCACGTGTCTCCTCAAGCGAGCTGCCTCATCCTACTCACCTGCGTGCATACTAAAAGTCAGCTACGCTGAGTGAGTTCTAGTTAATCAAGCAACTTATCATACAACCACTTCATACAATATATACGTATCCGAAGACACATAGTCCACTGTCTAACATGCCACTGTTAACCACTTAATTACCCCTATAGCTTAGCCTCTTAATTACCCCTACAGCTTAGCCACTTATGCCACTTTATGCCACTTGATGCCACCTTAATAACGAAGTCACGTATAGGCTTACCCTACCACGTACTATCGTCATGCCACTAACACTCTTACTAGACTCTGCCACTTCTATCACACTCTACCACTACTTGTATACAGCACTCTTTATACCAATACAATATTTACATAATAAGCAAGTCGCATCATATAATACATACACACTAACAACCACTTGACAATCACTCTCCTTGACGATACGTGCAATATCCGAAGATCGTTCACGTACCGACAAGCATTACATAATAGTTACTTGTATAACATCTATACACTTACCACTTAAGGTAAGTGTATTCACACTTTGGCATCTAACCTGCTTAACTTACCACTTAGCCTCTTATTTACACCTACCACCTTGCCACTTTGCCACTTTAATAACGTATAACGTTATGCCACTTTGCCACTTAATTACGAAAAACGTTATGCCACTTTGCCACTTTAATAACGTAAAACGTTATGCCATTTTGCCACTTTAATAACGTAAAACGTTATGCCACTTTGCCACTTTAATAACGAAGGCACGTATAGGCTTACCCTACCACGTACTATCGTTATGCCACTAACACTCTTACTAGACTCTTGCCACTTCTAACACGTTCTACCTCTACTTGTCTACAACACGCTTCATATCATTTACATAATAAGCACGTCACATCAACAATCATACACACATAATAACGATGGCACGTACAGGCTTTCCCTATCACGCGCTCACGTATGCCACTAACACCCTTGCTAGACTCTTGCCACTTTTAACACACTCTACCTCTACCTGCCTATATCACACTTCATATCAGTTCGGTATTTACGTAATAAACCAGTCACATCATAACATTCGTACACACTATCAACCACTTGGAATTTACTATCCTCGATATATAATATTCGTACCTTTATTTTTAACCTGACAGTACGCGCAATATCCGAAGATCGTTCGCGTACTGACAAGCAATCATTCATATCCATCACATATATCACATATGGCATACACTTATCACTTAGGATAAATGTATTAACAACACATCGAGTATGCACACAGCCCAGAAAACATAACAAGGAATGGGGCTAGAAACTCACCTGAACTCTGCTTCTTCCTCTGATAGTTGTAAATCCCTTCTTTAACTGAGCTCGGCTGACTGTATAAGTTACACGTATCAATACTCGCCTGATCTAATCTGGTGGCCTAGTATTAGCTTACTTTTACTTATCGTTTTAATCTATTCTCTAATCGAACTTGACTTTAGGCGAAGTTAAACCTTAGGCGAACTTAGCTTTAGGCGAAGTTAAACCTTAGGCGAAA
This sequence comes from Bidens hawaiensis, assembly GCF_021521415.1. NCBI lineage: Eukaryota > Viridiplantae > Streptophyta > Magnoliopsida > Asterales > Asteraceae > Bidens > Bidens hawaiensis. Next base: position 175,903 of record NW_027505369.1, read on the forward strand.
TTAGCATTAGGCGAAGTTAAACCTTAGGCGAACTTGGCTTTAGGCGAAGTTGTCATCAGGCGAACTTGGCTTTAGGCGAAGTTGTCATCAGGCGAACTTGGCTTTAGGCGAAGTTGTCATCAGGCGAACTTAGCTTGCAGGCGAAGTTCATCAGGCGAACTTAGCTTGCAGGCGAAGTTGTCGTCTGCAGCTACTGTTCGTTCTTAAATCCCTTAATCACCTTCGTTTCTTAACCAAATAACTCGATTTAGGTACCCACGGGATCGTCTGACCAGCGCCTACAAAACCCAACCATCAAATCGACCTAACATCGATGTTTAAAGGGTGCGATTTAGGCATATAGGCTACGGGTTCTTTTTATCAATCGATTAACCCATCAAATCTTAACCATTTTCAGTAAGATTAGCTTTGTTGGATTCGTTTTTACCATACAAACTCAGATCTATCATTTCTCAAATCAAACCGAACCTATACGATCGATTTCTAACTATAAACGTACCTTGAACGAGTCGAACTACGAACACGGTTAAGCCTTGATGTTGTTTTGGTCCGTCACGACGTTCCAGCACCAACAAGCTCGGGTTTTCGCCTTCGGATCTTGGTTCGGGTCGTGTGTGTTTTGGGTGTGTGTGTATGGAAATGAGGATTAAATGGTGGTTAATGGTATTTATATTTAGGGATCATGGGCTTAAGCCCATGGACTCTCCTTCCTTCTTTCATAACCCAAGTCCATAACCCATATCCATTACCCAACACTAGCCCGACCCATACCAACTCCTACTCTATTTATTTATTTCCCGATAATCCGAGTAAACTTTCCCTCTATTATTAAGTAATATAATTAATATCATTTTGGAAATTTCGGGATGTTACAAGTCTTCCCTCTTTAAAGAGGTTTCGTCCCCGAAACCTAACTTATTCCCTATAAAAGGAAAACTTCTTATATTTACACTCTTTATTGAATCGCCTTTGCTTTCTGGGTTATCCCTCTTACTCCTGACTTGTAGTCGTCGAGCGGTGATCATGTGTTTTAGCTATTACGGTAGCTTGTCCATGAAGCCCTCGATGTACCAAGTCTCGTATCGCCTTCCCGAGGAACCATCTCCTATAATAACGCTAACTCCTAAGGCGACGCTTTACCATCACACAACTATTTATCATAACCAACATGCATTCAAGATAAATTCCTAGGTCGTTCATACAAAAACACAAGAAGTCGCAAGTACTTCATAACATAAAAGGAAATCATTCAAGCTTGCTAAACAAACATAGGTTCAACTGTAACATAAAACACTCTTTAACTACTAAACATAAAACAGCTGTGACATGCCACTTATTCTCCTGCAACCTCCTCAGCAGTTAATAGACCATCCTTTCACGCATTTCCTCTTCCTTCCCCCACTGCCACGGCTTCTCCACACGCCCTAGCTATGTGACCTGACTTACCACACTTGTAACACTTCTGGTCCTCGGTGCATTCACGGGAGATGTGCCTATTCCTCCCACATCGGTAGCACTGATTTGGACCAGCCTTGCATTCCCCCAAGTGCATCTTCCCGCACACCTTACATGCTTCCTTTCCTGCCATCTTCTGTGTCTTTCTCCCTGCACGCTCCACGACATCCCCAGCTCTTTTAGTTCCTTTCCCTTTTTCCCCATCTTCCACTTCCACATCATCCGCCGCCAGATCATCATAGACCATCTCCGCCAACTCGACCGCCGACTCAAAGGTAACGGGTTTGTTGGCCCTGACTAACATGCGGACCTTCTGGGGAAGTCCTCTAACGTAACACTTGATCTGTTTCGCCTCGGTGTTCACCATGTCAGGAACCAGCCTAGACATGCGGTTGAATTCAGTGGTGTACTCACGATGTGTCATCTTGTCCGCCTTCAGATTCAGAAATTTCATCTCGGCTCTCTCAACCTCAGCATCAGCACAGAACCTTTTCATCACTAACTCCTTAAGGTCATCCCACCTCATGGCCTTAATCTCCTCTCGGGTCTTCCTTTGTTCGACAGTTTCCCACCAGTACATGGCCTCATCTTCAAATGACTGAGTGACATAACCCACTGCTTGGTCGGGACGGCATTCGCTAATTCGGATTTTCTTGTCCATTGTGGTTATCCACTGGAGAGTAGCGATTGCGTCTCCCAACCCAGTCAGCTTTGGCGGGTCGCATCCTTTGAAGGACTTATAGTTGCACCCATCTCGGCCTCTTTTCCTGTCATCGACCTTCACATACTTATCCTCACTCGAGGCCTCTCTTTCTCCTTCCCCATCCTTCCTACCATCACCACCCGCCCCTTCAGCAGTTCGTTCACGGCTTCCAGCAGATCTTTCGGGATTCAGGTTCTTCATAGCAACAACTACAGCTTGAACAATGGCTGCTTGGACTGCAGGACTAAGTTGAACCTCTTCGTTATTGTTCTGGTCTCCTCCAGCTGCGCTTTCTTCACCTTCGGTGTTAGAAGCTGTCTCAACCGAAAGTTGCTGGACACGACGAGGCCTGCCGCGTCGTCCAGTGCGACCTCCAGCTCCAGCAATGTCTCCAGCCCCAGCCATCGTATTCTAAAAGGGAAAACACAAACATCATCACTCAAGGAACTATTTAGTACAAGGATAGCAAGGCTAACAAGTAATAACAGTGGCCAGCTGTGACTAGCTGATCACGTTGCTTTCCGTGTCCTATACACTTCCCTTTATGAGTCTATTTGTGCTGGTTCTACTTAAGCAGTTAGTCAAATCAAACAATCAATTATTACTATCCCTATCGTTCACGTATCTTTTCTTTCTCCTTAACATATATCATTTAATCATACACTTTACCTTTACTGATCTTGCTTGAGTGACACATGGCATTCTTGGACTGGCATCTTCTTTCCTTTCTTACTTAAATCCCATTCTCTGTTCGAGTCTAAGCATGTAGGATGCTTAAAACTCTCGAACTTTGCTCTGATACCAACTTGTAAGGCCCCGAACCCGGTAGCCCTACTTTAACGTCGGATTTACTCATAAACACAGTTCGTACAAATCAGAGTTCATTAAAACTTTCGCGGAATATAAAAACTTTCATAAAACATTTCATAACAAAACACGTCTTGTCTTAAAACATCATTTTGTCTTTCAAAATAATCGAAATATTTAACTTAAACGTCTTGAGTCTTCCGATGCCAGCCTCTTATTCAGTGCCACGTGTCTCCTCAAGCGAGCTGCCTCATCCTACTCACCTGCGTGCATACTAAAAGTCAGCTACGCTGAGTGAGTTCTAGTTAATCAAGCAACTTATCATACAACCACTTCATACAATATATACGTATCCGAAGACACATAGTCCAATGTGTAACATGCCACTGTTTAACCTCTTAATTACCCCTATAGCTTAGCCTCTTAATTACCCCTACAGCTTAGCCACTTATGCCACTTTATGCCACTTGATGTCACCTTAATAACGAAGTCACGTATAGGCTTACCCTACCACGTACTATCGTCATGCCATTAACACTCTTACTAGACTCTGCCACTTCTATCACACTCTACCACTACTTGTCTACAGCACTCTTTATACCAATACAATATTTACATAATAAGCAAGTCGCATCATATAATACATACACACTAACAACCACTTGACAATCACTCTCCTTGACGATACGTGCAATATCCGAAGATCGTTCACGTACCGACAAGCATTACATAATAGTTACTTGTATAACATCTATACACTTACCACTAGTGTATTCACACTTTTGCATCTAACCTGCTTAACTTACCACTTAGCCTCTTATTTACACCTACCACTTTGGCACTTTGCCACTTTAATAACGTATAACGTTATGCCACTTTGCCACTTAATAACGAAAAACGTTATGCCACTTTGCCACTTTAATAACGTAAAACGTTATGCCACTTTGCCACTTTAATAACGTAAAACGTTATGCCACTTTGCCACTTTAATAACGAAGGCACGTATAGGCTTACCCTACCACGTACTATCGTTATGCCACTAACACTCTTACTAGACTCTTGCCACTTCTAACACGTTCTTCCTCTACTTGTCTACAACACGCTTCATATCATTTACATAATAAGCATGTCACATCAACAATCATACACACATAATAACGATGGCACGTACAGGCTTTCCCTATCACGCGCTCACGTTATGCCACTAACACCCTTGCTAGACTCTTGCCACTTTTAACACACTCTACCTCTACCTGCCTATATTACACTTCATATCAGTTCGGTATTTACGTAATAAACCAGTCACATCATAACATTCGTACACACTATCAACCACTTGGAATTTACTATCCTCGATATATAATATTCGTACCTTTATTTTTAACCTGACAGTACGCGCAATATCCGAAGATCGTTCGCGTACCGACAAGCAATCATTCATATCCATCACATATATCACATATGGCATACACTTATCACTTAGGATAAATGTATTAACAACACATCGAGTATGCACACAGCCCCGAAAACATAACAAGGAATGGGGCTAGAAACTCACCTGAACTCTGCTTCTTCCTCTGATAGTTGTAAATCCCTTCTTTAACTGAGCTCGGCTGACTGTATAAGTTACACGTATCAATACTCGCCTGATCTAATCTGGTGGCCTAGTATTGGCTTACTTTTACTTATCGTTTTAATCTATTCTCTAATCGAACTTGACTTTAGGCGAAGTTAAACCTTAGGCGAAGTTAAACCTTAGGCAAACTTAGCTTTAGGCGAAGTTGTCATCAGGCGAACTTGGCTTTAGGCGAAGTTGTCATCAGGCGAACTTGGCTTTAGGCGAAGTTGTCATCAGGCGAACTTAGCTTGCAGGCGAAGTTCATCAGGCGAACTTAGCTTGCAGGCGAAGTTGTCGTCTGCAGCTACTGTTCGTTCTTAAATCCCTTAATCACCTTCGTTTCTTAACCAAATAACTCGATTTAGGTACCCACGGGATCGTCTGACCAGCGCCTACAAACCCCAACCATCAAATCGACCTAACATCGATGTTTAAAGGGTGCGATTTAGGCATATAGGCTACGGGTTCTTTTTATCAATCGATTAACCCATCAAATCTTAACCATTTTCAGTAAGATTAGCTTTGTTGGATTCGTTTTTACCATACAAACTCAGATCTATCATTTCTCAAATCAAACCGAACCTATACGATCGATTTCTAACTATAAACGTACCTTGAACGAGTCGAACTACGAACACGGTTAAGCCTTGATGTTGTTTTGGTCCGTCACGACGTTCCAGCACCAACAAGCTCGGGTTTTCGCCTTCGGATCTTGGTTCGGGTCGTGTATGTTTTGGGTGTGTGTGTATGGAAATGAGGATTAAATGGTGGTTAATGGTATTTATATTTAGGGATCATGGGCTTAAACCCATGGACTCTCCTTCCTTCTTTCATAACCCAAGTCCATAACCCATATCCATTACCCAACACTAGCCCGACCCATACCAACTCCTACTCTATTTATTTATTTCCCGATAATCCGAGTAAACTTTCCCTCTATTATTAAGTAATATAATTAATATCATTTTGGAAATTTCGGGATGTTACACTTCGTTGCCCTCGTTCTTAAAAAAAACCGAAGGATTCCAATTCCAATACATATTAACCAACCAAACACATGATAGGGATTCTCAAACATTCCATTCCATTCCATTCCAATTCCAATTCCCATTCTCATTCCAAATCTTTTAAAAAAAGTCCGTGAAACGAACACGCCTTGCTTGGGATTGAACCGTCTAATTTACATCTTTAAGATTGACATATATTTTTGTTTTTACTAATATTTTTTTAATAATATTACTAAGTTAAAACCCGTGTGATACACGGGTGGTTAAAAAAAGACAGTAAAAAGAATAATTAAGTCTAACTTCAAATCCTGGCATCAATATTATAAACAAATTTGAGATTCAGAAAGTTAAGTCATGGATCTAATCAAAATTTAAAATAATGAATATGCAATAAATTAATTTTGATTTATTATATTAACGAGAAATTCTAGAACTTAATGATATTTAATTTAATTTTGTTTATTTTATTAACAAGAAATTATGAGAATACATGTTATTTATAGTAAAAATATTTAATTTAATTTTGAATTATTTTATTAGCAAAAAATTACAAGGACTCAGTGTTATTTTTGGAAAGAAATGTTGTTTTAATAGATAATATATAGAAGATGTAACCTTAATCAAATTGAAATAATTAAAATGGACAAACACGTTTATTAATTAAACTAAAAAGTTCTCCATCCTTGAAGACAGTTGACCGGAAAGTGGCCGAGGATTACGCAACAATATATGCAAATATCACTATGTCTATTGTTGACTTTCTTATGGCCAATTGTGTTGACTTTTTACACTTTGACCTCAAAAGTTATCAGTAAAAACTCAAAAACCTTTCCAAACGTGCGAAAAGTGTACATCTACGAGGAATAGGATATACAACTAATTATATATGTATATAAATAATATAATAAAACAATTAACAAAGAAAATGAACGAACCAGGTTCGAGTTTTTGAATAATTTCTCACAAACCAAACTAGAACATTGAATATAAGGTTTAAAACGAGCCGAAGTTGAGCTCAAACTCTGTTCCAAATTTGAGCTTGGTTCGACTTGTCTACACCTTAGTTAGAAGACAATGATGCTCAAACTCTCTTAAATCATTAACATGTTTGGGTTTAGTTGGTTGTGGAGCATATGAAAACTTCACGGTTAAGCGTGCTCAGTTGGAAGTAGTACTAAGATGGGTGACCTCCTGGGAAGTCTCTGTTAGAACAACCAAAAACAAATCCGTGAGTCCCTAGATAAGCCATCTATTAGAGTAAAGAGAACAATATTGTTATATTGGTGGTACAAGAGGTGGGATGTTACACATTACAACAGATTTGTAATTTGCACCAATCTTATTATACTATTAAAACACTACAAGGTTTTCACATGACATTCAACTAGCATGTCTACATAGGCTTCCAACTCATCAATTTTCTATTTATATAATTTCCACATGTTGATTTGAACACTAATTTCAAACATTAACTCCAAAGTTGAATAAAGTTTGAAAATAAATTGTTACAATCATCATTTATTGAGTAATAAAGACAATTAATTGTTTTCATTGTTATTTTTTTAAATTTTGAGACTTTGTTATTATTATTATTTTTTGGGATTTTGAGAAATTATTTATGAATGTTTGGATTGGATTTTTAGATTGAAATGGTGGTTTAAGTCACGAGGTTTGGATTATATTGTTCCTTTGTTAAACGCGCGGTTTAATAAAAATTATAATTATATCTCATTGTTATATTATTATTTTTAGCATTTTTTATATTGTGTACTTAAATGTTTTATAATTTCAATAAAAATAGTTTTTGTAACACGTAACTTATGTTACAACATCTACATATTTACGCTTTATAGTTTACAACATATGACTTTAGTAGATGATGAAGTTTTAACTAATATGTATTTTTTGTTTTATGGTATAAGTTAGAAATATGTGGCATAGTTTAGAATTATGTTTTAAATTGTTATTTTTCTTTGTATGTTGGTTTCTTTTATTTATAATAACAATGTGATACCTTATAGTAATAATAATAATGCTAGATTATCTGACGTTTACAATTCGTTAAAATGTATATAACACACACACGCGCGCACACGCACACACACACACTCACATATATATATATATATATATATATATGAAGTTTTATATATTTTCCGTCTGTGTGTAACACGGGATCTAACCTAGTACATAATAAATGGGAATGTTCGATGTTCTTGCATTCCTTTCTTTAATAAACCAAACACAAAGATGGTTTGGGGTGTTGTGTTACAAGAAGATGTTGAACTAGAATTTCGATGAAGAAAATCGACGAGCTTTATAGGAAGTCTTAAAGTCTATGCGAGAAAATGGTTTTGGTAGATGATGACAAATGTGGGATCCGAATATAATTGACGCATGCACAGGCTATGAACAAACCCAAAGTACCGGATGGGCTAGCATATGGATCAATCATATAATATAAGGAATTCAAAGTTACAATAGCTCCGAACTCCAGACTCGTCACCGAGTCCCGAGGAGTTTGGCACATTTTATCTTTCTAGTTGATCATTACTCAAACAATACCCTAAGAAGGGAGCAATGTTTAAGAAAGTGAAGCACGTCCAAAATGGAAATAGATCGTGAACAATGATGCATTAAATGTCATCGACAACCTTTCTAAAGATATAAATACAACCTCAATAACCAGAGTAAGAGTATTCAATGCATTCAGAATTCCGTATTCAACACACACAACACTTATAATCCATTAGGCTACGATTCTCAACTTGCTTACATGGAACTTTACATTGTCCCGGCTATTTCGGATTCCTGTTTCAATAGTACGCGAGTGAGCCCTCTTGTAAGAATTTAAGAGCTGTTTAGATCATGCTATAAAAGAACTGTTATTTAGATCTCATAGCCCTCCTTATCTTTTTTTTTCAACCTATTTTAATATATGGTTCCTTATCTTTAAGTCATTTTCGTATATGAATTCAAGTTTATTTTTATTAAAGGTAAATCTTAACGATTCATTCATTAACCTTAATGGAGAAATAAGAAAATAAGGAAATTTCAACATTGTAGTTGCAGGGCCTACTAGAATAAAATTTTCAAGTCACAGATAATGGCAAATTAAAGAAAACAAAGGCGCATCATTGTTGAAGAATTTGGATTTGTATGGTAATAAACTACAAATTATTTTTAAATTGGGATTCGAACAACAGTGCATAATATTTTATATAAGGTTGGTTTCATATTTGGATTTAAAATTTTTTATATTGCTTGATTATACAACTTTTAATTGTAAAATATAAAATCAATTAATAATTTGTCATACACAAAATATAATGACAACAAATTTATCATGATTAATCAATTTCATATTCTAAAGATTCTAAGAATGATTATAATATCAAAGTTTAGGTAATCTGGTTTTTGAGATAATCATGTTTTTTGGATAAACATGAATAGATGATCTCAAATAATATCATATTAATTGTTTAAAAGGTATGATATTTTATGTGTATGATTTTTTTTTTGTTAGTTTCATGGATAAATTTTTTCATTATTTAGGGTTGGTATGTAATTGAACAAACCTTATTTGTCACATGGACAATTATACGCAGCAACATCAAGAGTTACAAGCAAACCTATATGTTACCTTATCAAGAGTTACAAGAACACATAGACTAAAAGATTTTGATTTTTAATAAATAATGTATACCGACTAATACAACAACAAAATAGTGTACAAGGAAGTTTTTTACTTATTTGAAACATATTTGTGTAACCTTAGTTGTGTAATTTTTACAATGTTAATATTGGAATTGTATTAATAGTATATGATAATTTTGTTGATTGAATTTCACTTAATGGCTAGAGTTTAAAAGTTTCATCAATTACTCGTATAATGCACGGGCCTAAAACTAGTATCCTAATAAATTTAAACTAACATCTTAGCATAACCTTACACATTAAGTTTGCCTAACACGTTATTATCACGTCTTGCGTCACTTGGTTGATACGATGTTTGATAAGATTAATGAATGATGATACATTTTAACTGCTTGTCGAAAGCATCATCATACTACACATATACATTTTAGACAATTATAAGATCATCTGTTATGTTCATGAAAACATTCACCATAATTCAATTATGTGACATATTTATTTGTACATGATCGAGTACAATCATTGACTATTTAATCCATTTATACTTTGTTTACATCATTGTAGATTATATTACTTCACATTTGATATTTAAACTAACCTTGTGGGACTCAAACTAAAAATTAAAAAGGACAGTGTTAGGCCATGGACAATAACCTAATTAATCAAAATTATTAGATTATGGCTAATATAATATTATTATCTAAAGGCGTTCCTGTTCTCAGTCCATTCCCACCCCCAAATGAACCCAATCGAGACATCCACCCCTACCCCATCCCTAAAAGAGTAAATTAATTTTATATGTTTATTTAACGATAAAATAACTAAATGTAACACCCACAAAATTTTGGTACAAATTTGACAAGTTTATAAAGTTAAAAGACTAATTATTCATGAGATAAGTAATGGGAAATATTTGGTAAAGAAAAGAAAGCATTTATATGGACTGTTATCCATATGTGTCACACCCCGACCAGTGAAGGCGGTAACGTCGAGGCGCGACATGATTGCTCATTGCACAATGACACTATAAAGTTACAATATTTAAACAACTCATTTAAATCCATATCATCATAAATAACACAACAATTGTTCATACAAAATGCCAAATAGATAGATAAACAAATAACTTGTTCTTTTATTTTCTAATATCCTAAAGCCAAGATAATAAGTTTCTTCAAGTAATCCAATCAAGCTAACATCAAACCTGTAACATTGCATAAAATAGAGTTTGTCAACACGAAGGTTGGTGAGAAATTTTCATAGTTTTGGACAATAAGTATATAGTATGAAATCCACAACTAGTATATGAAAACAATAAATAATAGCAACAATTTAGATAATAAAACCGTCAATAAGAATACATTGACGACAATAATGAAATCGTCAATAAGAATACATTGACGACACCTTTCTATATGGGGATACCATATATACTCGGAATTAACGTATGATCATACTTTGATGAGGCTACCCGCCTTACCATTCAAGAGGCTACCGGCCTTACCATTCAAGAATTTGCACATAATCATGTAAAGCATATAACACCAAATCGAGCATTTATTTAAGTAAACATATACAATACGTGTTGTGGTTTAAGACTCAAGTATAAATCATTTGAATTTGAATAAGTATGCAATGCCACCCACAAAACGAAAGATGGAAAACGGGGGATGAAAAAGTACTCATATTAACAAGTAACTTGAAAGATAGTGTCGTGAATAATGGGAGAGATCGGTTTAATGAGCAAGACCTATATTAAACGGGTCTTGTGTTAGTAGGTAGTCTTGGAAGGGTTTATAATAAAATACATGACAAATAAAGTAAATAAATAAAGTTTAGGATTTAAAATGTAAATATTTGAGAAATTAAATAAACGAGTTTTGTAAAATAAGTTTACTCGAAACCGGGTCTCGGTATTCTATTCATTAGTTTTTTTCTTTTTTTACTCAACATATGTTAAGTAATAATGTGGGTTAAAATGCGATATTGCAAAACCCTTGGTTATAAGAATACCAAAACGAGGTTTAAACGAGTGTTCAGGTTTGTCGGTTCGAGACTTGATAATTGACCAAGCTCACAGTTAACTTCCCAAAATAATAAATGTTATGAGATAACTCAATAAAATCAAAATAGACTTAACCAAGTATGTAGTTCTATTGTGAAGAACCTTAACGTTCGTTAAGCGAGTATGCGACCTTATCGGTTCGAACTTGTTATAAGATCAAGTTGGTTACCGACATGCCAAGTATGTTTAGAAATTAACTAAAATTGATTTAAAATATAATCTTGAAGAAAAATATTAGTTTTAGTGGCTAAAAACACACTTGTGTGTCTTAAGCGAGTGAACTCGGTTTAGTTCGGTTTTTGGTTCGGTCCTTGACTCGGAATAAGACCGAGGATGGTTACCACATACCCAATTACCATGGAACTTGTAAAATAACTTATAAGTAATAATACTCAAGTTTTACATTCAAAAAGTTAACAATAATGTTTTTAAACAAAAGTTCGGTTCTCAACTCGGGATGAAACCGAGGCTAGTCATCACATACCCAATACCATGGAACTTGACAAATATGAACAATAAACTAAAATATGTAGAATTTAAGCAAGTATAACAAGTTATATGGTTAGATTTGTTAAATATATAAACAAGGACTACAAAGTCCTCCATGTAACCTTGCCTTACTAGCCCGACATTTCAACCGGCCGAAACCGGAGAAATGAAAGACCGAAGGTAAACAAGGAGTGTATATTATATATATGTTGTAACATCAAGCTTTAAGTATTGAGAAGTTAGTTAAAATGAAAGATTAGCTTATGAAGAACAACCTTAGAATTCAAGAATTTAAGAGAGAAATGAAGAAATGAGCAAGCACAAATGAAGAAGATGGGTGTGTGTATATATAGGGTAAGTTGAATGGGTCTTTCATAAAGGGTGTTTCATGAAAATGGGTTGGTTATAGACCCAAGAAAGCACAAACTACAAATGGGTCCTTCAAGTTTCCATTATGGTAGTTTTAGTCCCTGGAGTTCGTTTTGAGCGTTTTCGGGAAATTTTAAGAACCGAAAAGAGTGTTTTTTTTATCCAACAACTATAAAACAAATATTTAACATACAATTCATCATTTTTATAATATCGAAAGGTTCGGGATACAAAACGGGTCGGGTTTACATTAAGAATACAAGTATAAAATAACAAAAAAATTGACAAATGTCACAATATGTAAAAGAGTTATGGAAATAATTGCATGAGGGTTGGTTCAAATCCTCTAAAACGTTTTGATACAAGGTAGTATTAAACACTCAGGCTAAAATACACATGTGCCTGGATCCTTACATATATGTACTGTAGTGGGCACACTACAGACATACTGACCACGAGGCAAGTGACTGTCTCTATGGGCGAGTGAAGTCCAATTATATGGTTTGTGCGTATGTTTAGTTCCGATGAGATGGGATTGAGACCCACTGAGTCGTTGAACCCTATTGGTGTTGTGTCATAACGTATTGTGAAAAACTTTTTGAGTCAGCGTGTTCACCAGCATATAGCTGACGTATTTTGAAACTGTTTTCAGGTAACCAGGAGTAAGGAATAGTGATATGCCAAGTGGAGATAGAAGAACACTTGGCATAGTATACAGCTGGTGGCTCGGCTAACTTTGTAATAAAGCATATATATTAAACTTGTTTTTAAACAAGTAATTTTGTAAACAAACAAGGTTATTTAATTCTCTTTTGTTATGAAAGTAAATATTTTAAAATAACATTTTCCGCTGCAAACTTTGATAAATTGACAGAAGTGGTTCCAACCGTGAGTCACACGCCTAGGCCCTAAGTCGGGGTGTGACAAGGTTGGTATCAGAGCCCTCGGTTTTAGCGAATTAAGTATTTGATAAAAGTGCTTAGGCTTTAACCAATTTAAGTGCATGAAAGTACGGATAAGATATATATGCTATTGGTAAATTCTTAGAGATAGTAACTAATAGTTACCTCCTATTTCTCGTCTATAGAATGTCGAAAAGAGGAAATTCCAACGTTTAAGTCAATAGTGGACCCTCAAGGAATACGAGAGGGAGATTGAAGAAAAATGTCAAAAAACAAGTTATCAATAATCAAGAAGAAAATGCTACTCCCTCCGTTGGTGATCAATTCGTAAGGAAAGAAGATATGCAAGAACTGATCGCAAGAGGAATTGCTGAATCTTTTCCAGCTATGCTCGAGACTATGAAAAAGAAGGAAACATCGAGCAATGAGAAATCTAACAAGTCTAAAAGGGAAGAAGAAGAAGAAGAAGAAGAACATGTCAGCTCTAATGCTGATAGTGATTAGCGACACCTAGCTATAAGGGGATGCCAAATAGTCTAGGATTTTATAGCTATCGTTAATTGCATTACGTTAACGACACCTTGCTATAAGGGGATGCCAAATAGTCTAGGATTTTATAGTTCCACCAACCAAAAGCGATAAACACATAGTCATATAAGCATAAAACACCAAATCGAGCAATTATTTAGGTAAAGTATACAACTACGTTTGTTGTTTAAGATTAAAATATAAAGCATTTTGTTGAATAAGTATGAAATGTCACCCCCAAAATAAAAGATGGAAAATGGGGTATGAAGTACTCACCTTCAAGTAGTAAACTTGAAAGATGATAATTTGGAGATTTGTCGGAACGACGAGTTTAACGCACAATGCCTAACAAGAAAAGAAGTCTTGAATTTAGAAAGGTTGTCTTTAAGGTCTTTAAACAAAATAAATGTTGAGAAATGTAAATAATTAAAGTTCAAGGTTTAAAATGTAACTATTTAAGAATTTATAATAATAACCCTTTAAAAATGTAAGTTTGCTCGAAACCAGGTTAAAGTATTTAACCTTAATATTTACTCAACCTATGTTAAGTAATAAGGTGGGTAAAATGCAAGAATGCAAATCCCTTTGGAATAAAGATACTAAAACGGTTTTTTTTTATCGAGTGTTCGGATTGTCGGTTCGGGTCTTGATAATTGGTCAAACCCAAAGTCAGCTTTCCAAAATATTGAATGTTATGAGATAACTTAATAAAATTTAATAAAACTTAACCAAGTATGTAGTTCCATTGTTTTAGAACTAACAACGCACATTAAGCGAGTGTTCGGTTTTGTCGGTACAAACTTTGTTATGAGATCAAGTTGGATCCAACATTTCCAAGTACTTGAGAAAATATTTAAAAATCAATTTGTAACTATTTTTAAAGAAATATACAAGTCTTGATGGCTAAAAGAAAACACACTTGTGTGTCTTAAGCGAGTAAGAATCGGTTTGGTTTCCACATGTCCAACCACTAAAGAACTTGTATAATAATGTACAAATAAAAAAAAATACTTTAAGTTTTACAACCAAAAGTTAACAATAAAGTCTTTAAACAAAAGTTCGGTTTTCGGTTCGAATCGTGTTTCGGGTTAAGACCGAGGTAAGATTCTACAAACCCATAACCATAGAATTTGTAAAAATGATTTTAGAAACTTAGATCTAACAATAGGCATGTTTAAACAATTATTTAACAAAACTAGTAACAAAGTTCGGTTTACGGTTTAGAGCTATTTACGATTAAACCGAAGCATAGACTCTTAAAAACCCATAACCATGGAACTTGTAAACATGACCAACAAACTAAAATAAGCAAGATTAATATGTATGAACAAGTTATATAGATGTATATATATCAAGGACACGAAGTCCTCCATGAAGCCTTGCCTTATGAGGTCCGAAACCTCACCGACCGGAATCGGAGAAGTAACTACCAAAGGTAAATAAGGGGTGTATATTATATATATGTTTCACAACCATAAACAAGTATTAATAAGGCTACATAAACTAATTAAGATGAAAGACTAAAAACCTTCAAGAACACTTAAGAAGATAACCTTGAATCTTTGATGTTTGAGAGAGTTTTTTTTTTTTTTGGAGTTGTAGCAAGGGAAAATGAAGAGGAAAGGTGGTGTATATATAGGGTAATGTTGGTGGTCAAATATGGGTGTGAGACACAAGAGTTTTCATGCAAAATGGATCAAGACAAAAACACAAAACAACAAAAATAATAATAATAAAAATAAATAAATAAATAAATAAATAAATAAATAAAAATAAAAATAAAGGTAGGATGTTTTCAAGACCGAACAAGTGTGAAACAATATTGTAACATAAATCCATCATTTTGATTATAACATAAGCTTCGGTTTACAAATCGGGTCAGTTTACATAATAAACAAATACAAAAACGAATACAAACAAGACCCAAAATTGACAAATGTCACACAGGACATGTCATACTTGTCCAGTGCTACCCATGACATTGGCAGGCTTTGATATCGTCTTAGGTATGGACTGGTTATCCGATAATCAAGCCTGAATCTTATGCGATAAGAAAGCAATCGAAATTCGTGCAAACAGGAAAATTATTCAAATTGCTGGAGACAAAGATGGAGGTCATGTTAGATTAATCTCGATGATTAAAGCTAATAAATGTTTACGCAAGGGATGCTTAGCATTTATGATGTACATGACAGAAGAACCTAAAGAAAAGAAATTAGAAGACGTACCAATTGTCTCAGAATTTCCTGACGTTTTCCCAGAAGAGTTACCAGGAATACCACCGGAGCGTGATGTTGAATTCAGAATAGACTTAGTACCTGGAACCGCTCCAATAGCCAAATCTCCATATAGATTAGCTCTAACGGAAATGAAAGAATTAAAGAAACAGTTAGACGAACTGTTAGAGAAAGGATTTATAAGACCGACTTCTTCACCTTAGGGAGCTCCGATTTTATTCGTGAAAAAGAAAGACGGATCGATGAGAATATGCATCGATTATCGCGAGCTGAACAAAGTAACAATCAAGAACAAGTACCCGCTCCCAAGAATCAATGATTTGTTTGATCAACTACAAGGAGCAAGTTGTTTCTCAAAGATCGATTTACGTTCGGGATATCATCAATTAAAAATTCAGGTAGAAGATATCCCAAAGACTGCATTTAGAACCCGATACGGACATTTTGAATTCACGGTTATGCCATTTGGACTTACAAATGCTCCCGCAGCATTCATGGATATGATGAACAGAATTTGTAAGTCTTATTTAGATAAATTTGTAATCGTTTTCATCGATGATATACTTATTTATTCTAAATCGGAAGAGGATCATAAGGTTCATCTCAGGATTTTGCTTGAACTACTTCGAAATGAGAAATTGTATGCTAAGTTTTCTAAGTGTGAATTCTGGCTTCATGAGGTACAATTTCTTGGTCATGTTATTAACGCAAATGGAATTCAAATAGATCCCGCCAAGCTTAAAGCAATAGCTAAATGGGAAATTCCTAAATCGCCAACCGAAGTTCGAAGTTTTCTATGTTTGGCTGGATATTACAGAAGATTCTTTGAAAATTTCTCCCGTATACCGGTTCCCTTAACTTCTTTAACTCGAAAGAATGTTAAGTATGAATGGAGAACCAAGCAACAAGAAGCATTTGACTTACTCAAACAAATGCCTACTAATGCACCTATACTGGCTTTGCCAGAAGGTACAGAAGACTTTGTTGTATATATTGACGCATCTCATTCAGGGATGGGTTGCGTACTAATGCAACGAAACAAAGTAATAGCTTATGCTTCTCGTCAATTGAAAGTACACGAGAAGAATTATACAACTCATGATCTGGAGTTAAGTGCCATAATTTTTGCCTTAAAATTATGGAGACACTATTTATATGGAGTTAAATTTATCGTGTACACTGATCACAAGAGTTTAAAGCACATCTTTGATCAAAAAGAACTTAACATGCGTCAGAGAAGATGGATGGAAACCTTAAATGACTATGATTGTGAAATCATCTATCATAAAGGAAAGGCAAATGTAGTAGCTGATGCATTAAGTCGGAAAGAACATGAAAAACCCAAGAGGGTTAGAGCTTTAAGATTGGAACTACAAATAGATTTAATTGAACAACTCAAGAAGGCTCAAAAGAAAGCAATTGAAGAAAACCAAATCTCCGAAGAAAAACGTAATGGTACACTTGACTCTTTAGTCAAAGGAAATGATGAAGTACTCAGACTTGGAAATAGAATTTGGGTACCGATTGTTGATGGTTTACGTGAAAGGATAATGAGTGAAGCTCATCGATCGAAGTATATGATGCATCCCGGTAGTGATAAAATGTATCAGAATCTTAAGCCTAACTATTGGTGGAACGTGATGAAAAAGGATATTGCTCTATTCGTAGCCAAATGTTTAACATGTTTACAAGTTAAGGCTGAGCATCAGAAACCTTCAGGTTTACTTCAACAACCTGAACTACCTGTTTGGAACTGGGAGATGATAACAATGGATTTTATTACGAAACTCCCTAAGACTACTCGTCAGCATAATGCTATTTGGGTCATAAATGATAGATTAACTAAGTCTGCTCATTTCATACCTATCAATGAATCTTACTCTATGGATAGATTGGCACGAATATACGTGAACAACATTGTGTCATTGCATGGTGTGCCATTATCTATCATATCTGATCGAGATAGTAGATTTACTTCTCATTTTTGGAAAAATTTCCAACAAGCGTTAGGAACTCAATTGAATCTTAGCACTGCTTATCATACTCAAACTGATGGGCAGAGTGAAAGAACAATACAAACGCTTGAAGATATGCTCCGAGCTTGTGTGATTGATCTAGGAGGAAGTTGGGATGATCATATTCCTTTGATGGAATTCTCGTATAATAACAGTTATCACACGAGTATCCAGGCTGCACCATTTGAAGCATTATATGGACGGAAATGTAGAACGCCGGTGCGTTGGTCTGAAACTGGAGATAATCAAATGTCTGGACCAGAAATAGTCCAAGAAAAAACGGATAAAATATTGCAAATCTACGAACGACTTAAAACGGAAAGAGATCGACAAAAGAATTATGCTGATATTCGCCGTAAGCCGTTAGAATTTCAAGTAGGCCATAAAGTCTTGTTAAAGGTATCACCACGGAAAGGTGTTGTACGATTCAGAAAGAAAGGAAAATTAAGTCCGCGTTTTGTGGGACCATTTGAAGTATTAGAACGAATCGGTATTGTAGCTTATCGCTTACGATTACCAGAAGAAATGAAAGGCATACATGATGTACTTCATGTTTCTAATTTACGCAAGTGTTTGACTGACGAAACTTTAGCTATGCCTTTAAAGGATGTTGAAATCGACGAAAATTTAAAATTTGTAGAACAACCTCTACAAGTTGAAGATTTCCAAGTAAAGAGACTGAAACGACGAAAGCTGAAGTTAGTCAAAATAAGATGGAACTCCCGAAGAGGACCAGAGTTTACTTGGGAGTTAGAATCGGAAATGAAAAAGAAGTATCCACATTTGATTTAGCGAATCTCGAGGACAAGATTCATTCCAAGGTGGGGAGGATGTAACACCCACAAAATTTTGGTACAAATTTGACAAGTTTATAAAGTTAAAAGACTAATTATTCATGAGATAAGTAATGGGAAATATTTGGTAAAGAAAAGAAAGCATTTTTATGCTAAGGAAATAAGTAAGGAAAACTCCATCCCACATGGAAAATGGGAAAGAAATGAAATCACTTATAAGGAAGGAATTGTCCATGGAAATGTTCTTGTATAGCTAACCACTCTTACTAGTCCTAGTGGAGGGTGCGAAGCACCCGACGCGCACGCGCACGGGCTTGGGCGCAATGTGGCGCTTTGATGGCGCACTTTGCACTTCGCCCGCTCGCATCGCCGCAAGCTGCATAAGGGCCGCTTTAGTATTTTTGAGCTATGATCAAGATGTAACAAGCTACCAAAAGATCAGGGACTAAAAATGAAAAGATTTGAAATTTTGCATCTTCGCGATACGCCAAGAAGAATCGATTTGCATCTTCGTGTCAGACCGTGGCGACACGTGGCAAGCCTATGATGACTCACCTAGGCTAGTGCACCTTCGCAATACGCGAAGCAGCTTCGTGATACGCGAAGATGCACGGATTCAGGCTATAAATAGGCAGCCATAGGATGAAGCTCCCATCACATCGCACTCACATTACCTCGGTTTCCGTGCCATAGCCTCGACAATTCCGGCGCGCTAGTTGTCTAGAAGTACGTGCAAGTAGGAGTGCTACCCACGCAAAGTTTAAGCATTTCATAAGACAAGCCATACTACGTACGGGTTCTACCCAATTATTTTATTATATATGTCTTAGACCCTAGTCAAGGGTATAGTCTATACCTTGATCAGTTAATAAGTGAAATGTAGCTTTCATAAGATAAGGTTATGAATAAAATATTATTCTTTATTATAAAGATATTTCTTATGAATAAAGAAATGGGATATATATATATATATACGTTTCTTTAAGATAAAGAAACGTAGTGTATATATATTTTATTAAGAAATGAACAACAAGGTAAAGGTTATACAAATAGACTTAAGGTCTATAGCTGGATTGTAGATCTAGTTATTTATTGAATATTACTCTCGTACTATAGGTTCGAGATAAATAACAAACAATTATCAGTGAGACACATTGATATCACAAAAGGTGAATACGTCCAACCTTTTTATAATGTGAAATGTTTTATGACGTGAATACGTCTATGTACTGTATATTTTGAAAAGATATTTACTCTTTAAAACTATGAACTGTTATTTATATGTAAAAGAGTTATGGAAATAATTGCATGAGGGTTGGTTCAAATCCTCTAAAACGTTTTGATACAAGGTAGTATTAAACACTCAGGCTAAAATACACATGTGTCTGGATCCTTACATATATGTACTGTAGTGGGCACACTACAGACATACTGACCACGAGGCAAGTGACTGTCTCTATGGGCGAGTGAAGTCCAATTATATGGTTTGTGCGTATGTTTAGTTCCGATGAGATGGGACTGAGACCCACTGAGTCGTTGAACGCTATTGGTGTTGTGTCATAACGTATTGTGAAAAACTTTTTGAGTCAGCGTGTTCACCAGCATATAGCTGACGTATTTTGAAACTGTTTTCAGGTAACCAGGAGTAAGGAATAGTGATATGCCAAGTGGAGATAGAAGAACACTAGGCATAGT
Organism: Bidens hawaiensis; assembly: GCF_021521415.1. Taxonomy (NCBI): domain Eukaryota; kingdom Viridiplantae; phylum Streptophyta; class Magnoliopsida; order Asterales; family Asteraceae; genus Bidens; species Bidens hawaiensis. The sequence goes on from NW_027505369.1 coordinate 196,244, forward strand.
ATACAGCTGGTGGCTCAGCTAACTTTGTAATAAAGCATATATATTAAACTTGTTTTTAAACAAGTAATTTTGTAAACAAACAAGGGTATTTAATTCCCTTTTGTTATGAAAGTAAATATTTTAAAATAACATTTTCCGCCGCAAACTTTGATAAATTGACAGAAGTGATTCCAACTGTGAGTCACATGCCTAGGCCCAAAGTCAGGGTGTGACACTAAGTGTGCTTAATTTATTTTTGATGTTTAGTACATGATGTTTGACAAACGTAAGTTTTATGTATTGAAACATATAAGCACCGCGTGATAAATTAAATTGTTTTGTTCATGAATAGAGTATCCACCCATCCTCATGTATTACTCAGTCACACAAATATAATCATAAGTTCATAACTCATTTGTTTATATGTATAAGTTCATAACTCATTTGTTTATATGTATTACTTTATACGTGCTACACTCACAGTCACACAATTACAATCATAACTCATTTGTTTATGTGTATTACTCACAGTTTCACACAGTTACAATCATAACTCATTCATATAATCAAATGAGCGGATGGCAACAACGATACTGGTCATGGTTCAAATACATTAAAAAAAAGGTTGTTACCACTACTGGGCTGCCCACAATAATGATAGTGGTCATGGTTCTAGTCATTGGCGAAGCTTCCTTAGGGCCGCCCCCCCCCCCCCCCCCCCCCCGGTTTTTTCACATAGTAGTGTAAATTTATCCGTTTTCGCCTGAAAAATTTTATGCGTAGTGTAAATTTAGGCGTTTTCGGCCGAAAATTTGAGTCCATCCCCCCCCCCCCCACCGGTATCTTAGTCCAAACTTCGCCAGTGATTCTAATTACTTATTTAGTTGAATTTTATGATTTGAGATTCGAATCTTGATTCGACTTTGATATAGATATTAATTGGATAAAAATGATAAAAATTATGGACCAACTATTATTCACTTAATAACAAAAAGAAATTATACCTTTTTAAGAAGATAAATATATAATAATACCACAATTGAGCAACACAGGCCTTCTGATCACGACATAAACATCTATAACGACTTGTGCTTGATGGTAATTAATCTTTAAAAGTAAAGAAATACATCAAATTGACATGTTTTAAGAAAAGAATTTAGAGAGATTTTAACATGATGGAAACATATTAATTTTTCAACATACATAAACTTAACATTCATCATCAAATGTTTAAAATACTTAAAATTAACAAAATACACTTGATCTTCTGGTTCAAATGGCATGTGGGGTGATGATTAAGAGTTAAGACTTGAGATCTTTCAGGTATGAGGCTCGAAGCATGACTCAGTTGGGTTTTTCTCACATTGGTTTGCTTCCTCATTGATGGTGTTCCAGCGAGTCATACCTGAAAAGTTAAAATAAGTATAGACAATTGACAAATTTTCTCAAAAAGACTCAATCGAGTATGAGAGTGTAACATCCTTGTTTCGATAAATAAGTAAATAAAGTGTTACGGATTCATTTTAGTTATTGTGTTGTGAGACGTCGTTTAAATTAATTAAATAACAATTGTAGGAAACGATAAGGTTGAAAGGTTAGTGGACTTGAAC